>NC_056744.1:1128479858-1128547358 GCF_019279795.1 Protopterus annectens | reverse complement strand
AAGGCCTGATGAATGAGTGTTACAATAGTAGCTTCTTCATAAGCTAATTGCTTTAGTTTTGCTAATATTTATGAGAAATAGCCCTTGCATCTGTATTTACGTTTTACAAATCCATCTTGAAATATGGCGTATATTATCAAAATTGACTTGTTTTTTATATGGCGATGCTGTATGCTCAGCATACTGTAATCTAGCCAAGTAAGAACATTGTAAAGCCATCAAATTGCTATATAGAGTAGAGACCAATGTGCTTAACACTGACCTGTGGTGGCACACCTTTATCAGCTATAAACTCACTACAGTAGGCTGACAGTTACTAGACTTTGTGTCTATTATTTAGGTTATTGATGAACTAGTTGATGATAATATTTACTCATATAGAGGCATTTATAATAAGCAGTGTAAAGGCTTTGGGTATATCTAGTAACAAAACGGGCACAACCTCATAATTTTTAAGATATTCAAAGACATAGTTGGAGAGCAGCATTGACTGAGTAGCACTTCTGTGTTAAGATATGCTGAGTTCAATGTTTGTTTCAGTGTATTGGCAGAGGTGGAGATTTTATTAATTGCTTACTTAAGTTTTGTTAACCAAGCACATCCTAGTAAGCATACTGTATACTTTTTTTGGAAGAGATCTGAAATGGTATTCATATTGACTGAAGGAGTTAGGTTAGGGCACCAAACAATTTCATCAACTCTTTTCCAATTCCAGAACAGACTATGGGGAATGTTACACAAAGCAGTGGTGTTGGGTAAACAGCAGCTTTTGAACGTGTATTTTATATTTTTTGTTATTTTCCAAAATATAATGATAAAACTAATAGGTAAACATTGTTCAAAACTTATTTATTTATTATTTTTATATATTTACTTATTTACAGGGAAAGTCACTTGCAGCTAATTTATTTCTCATGAAAATAGATGGCCCGTGGCTTACCATGTTTGCCGATGACTGCAAACTGGGTGCAATCATTGAGTCCCCCAGTGATGTTGACATACTACAAAAAGGGTTTACACAGACAAATGACTGGTGGCAAAGCCATGGACTTAACTAAATGCAAAAATTGTGTTATCCCTTTCAGCAAACAGAATGTCCCTGCAAATTACAGTATTAACAGTACCCCCCCCCCCCTTAGCTCAAACCCTTTTATGAGAGATTTGGGAACACAGCTTGATGGCAACCTTAACTTCAATCACCATGTGTCCACATTGATAAGGAAGACCTTCTATGTTGCGCAGCTCATAAGTAAGGGCATCACATCCAGAGCTAAGGATGTTATAACTCCCCTGTACTCATCCCTGATCAGACCACTAATAGAGTACAGTGCTCCCTTCTGTATGTACGTTACCAGATACCTGCAGCAGCTGGAGAGATCTCAGAGGTTTCTCAACAAGAAAATTCAGGGCCTTCAATACATGACTTACATGGATAGATTGAAAGCCCTGTCACTGTACTCTGTATCTTATAGTCTTCTGAAAGGTGACTAGTCCCTGGCCTACAGAGCAGTTTCAGACCCTGCCCTAACGGAAATGCTGCACATCCACAAGTCAAATGGGACAAGGGTCACTCACTCTAGGGATCTTAACCTAGTCTGTGACATTAACAGGACATGCTCGAGAGACAGATATGCCACTCCTCTGGAAGAAAATCCCAATTCAAATAAAACAGAGCTCCTCAATGACCCTATTTAATTGTGACTTAGACAACTGGATGGGAGACAGTAAATTTACCCCAGGGGTGTCACATGTCCCTCTTGGATAAAGGCAGTCGTTGCTGATCATATTGCAAATATAGACCATACAACTTGTTCAATAAGGCAACAAGGGTATAACATAGCTAGGCTTATAAATGTTCTAGGCCCAATAGCCTAGTAACCTCCTATGAACCCATGAACCAAATATCAGATGTTGCTAATGTGTAATTATTGCTATAAATAATGGTCTTATTGTATTGTATGACTAAAATGGCTATTTAAGTAAAATAGAAGATGGAAAAGGATTAAAGGTAGCTAAAGTAAAACATTTATGAATCAGATGTTTGTCAGAGGCGGAGTGTACTCAAACTATGTGCTCACAGAATGAAAGCATTTCTCAGCAATCATGGTGCAGTTCTTCACTTCTATGGGAAAGCCACAAGAGAAAAGCCTACTGGTTCTATATATTTTACTCAAATGAACAGAGAAACATTAAAAAAAGCCATCTGTATGCACTGAGTACAATGTTTCTTTTGTTCATATGATTTACTAAAGCTTAGGACACAATCAAATTAAATTCTTCACATTCATAAAAAAAGGATTTTTACTATCTGTCTTAAGACAACTCCAATAAAAAAATTAAAAAAATGAACAACTTATAATTTTTATAAGACAACAGTTTATAATACTCTGTCATTTCCCCTAGTCCTCAGCTAATGTCTCATATCCAGACCCCGGCAATTTCCCTCTTCAGTGACTAAACTTCTCACCTTACCGAGATATGTCTAAAATATAGTGTTAGCACACCTATCGTCAAATGCAATTTTTGAGTGACAACACATTTTTAACTTGTCAGACAAACGGATATGAACTGAGAAAAGATTTAACCCAGAGCCACAGTTAGCTCATCTATTACCCTTCAACTGCAATTAGATGAGCAAAAAGAAGAAGAAGAAAAAAAATGTCCACCCCTAGCTGGCTAGTGCTTCTAACTTCGGGCAAGCCAGGTCCTTTTTCTGCACCCCTCCATTCCAAGGACTTTATGACAACTCTTCAAGCCACTTAGAACATTTGTGGCTTGCTACATTTGTAGCATGTGCTTTGCTACAATTTATACCACATAGGCAGGGTAAAGGTGGTTCAGTCCTGCTGTTATCACAGTATCAGAATTCATTTCTGTACCAGTATTCATCCATGCCACTGCTTAAAGGACTATGTTTTCTAGCACTGCTTAATGCACTGGCCATCTTGAATTTATAGCAAAACAATGCAAATAAGCTTGAAGCACTATATTAACATGGCCACTAAAATGAAACTATCTAAAATGTATGTTAAAAGCAATAATCCTTTGAAATGTTAAGACTCACAATTCCAAAACCCAGAATGTGAAGACTGAGTGACTCAAAATCTGGACTTACATACACAAAGTCTTAAATTGCCATTTCTCACAATATTATCTTTTCTCTGAGGAATAGTAATCTCAGAATTAGTATGTATATGTTTGAGGGTGAGGTAGGGTCTTCCCCCCACATTGGTGAATGCAGGGGGGCTTATCGCCTGCCAAAGAAAAAAAAAAAAACAACTTTAAAGGAGATCAGTGATGTTCAATATTCACTCTTAGAAACCAAAGTAAAAAACTATTGAAAAAAATAAATAAATCACGGAGCTCCGTAAAACACAATGCAGACACCAGACTGTAGTTCAAAGCAAAATAAATTTTAGTCTTTAATTAAGTGTAATTAAAGACTAAAATTTATTTTGCTTTGAACTACAGTCTGGTGTCTGCATCGAGTTTTACGGAGCTCCGTGATTCATTTTTTGTTTTTCAATATTCACTCTTCTTCTCTATTTTCTTTTTTTTCAGACGGGAACTTTTAAAAGATCCTTTTTGAGTATAACAGCAAAAGTAATCATAGCAAATATCAAGTACAACATGTAAGTTAGATGAAGTTAATGGTGTAAAAGTGCTCATTACAATTATTTCAGTGTAATACTAATAAAGGAGCTTTTATCACCAGTTGGAGGATCCTAATTTGGCATCTTGGATGTAGCAAAAGCACTGATTGCTAATTTATTAATTATAAGTAGTGATTATCATTATGAATTTATTATAAATTGTTAATTTTATTATTTATATATCATCATGAAATGTTACTAAATGAGCTTATTAATTTATTAAACATTATCAGATTCAGTAGTAATTACAAATTCAAAGGATTATACTATGTTTAGAAGATTATTATATTGTTGCAGCATGTATAATTAATAGTTAGATTTCAAAAATGTAATTAAACATGAAGAATTAAATTTACTGACAAGAATTTTTATTATATGCAAGAAAAAAGTTAATTTCAATAGGCACATGTTCATTTAAAAACAGAGCAGAGTGGTTAAAGTAAAAATTTTCAGAACTGGAAACTTTTAATAAAATATCAACACCCTGCATGTAAACTGCACAAGCCATAATTTTATACTACCACACTGCACAAGAAAACTATTTGTGTATGTTCTTTTTCATTCTTAGTATGGGGCACACAAAATAAATCACATAGGCTACAAGTGCTATAAGATATTGAAATGGCAATTTCTAATCTGTACTACAGCATATCAAAACCCCATTTTAAAACAGAATTGATGTTCTATAATAAGAAAACCACAATTAAGTACTGAGTGCTTAAAGTACTTCCGCTTTCTAAAATAAATAAATATCTGTTCATGGTCTGAGTGCTGGTAAATTAACTTATAATTACAAAAAGCATGTAGGGCTGTCATTAAAATCTTTAAAGAATGCCATTTTAGAGAACAGTTAGGTCTGGTTTGCTATTACTGAAATAGTGCTACAGGTTATCATTCATTGATCTGAAATCATCATTGTCCACTGCCTGAAGATTAATGCTGTCATCAGAAGTAGAATGCTCCATCCATCAGTAAGAAATTAAATTAATTTGTGGATGAGTGAAGAGGAACATAACAATATTCCCTCATTATATCAATATATGAATGCTATTATCAAAGGTAGATTGACCTAAAAAGGAAGCTTGTCCAAGTTATAGAAGTTAATTATAAATAATAATAATAATAATAATACTATTAATAACAACAATAATAATAATGATAGTAATAACAATAATATTAATAACAACAATAATATTAATAATAATAATAATAATAATAATAATAATAATAATAATAATAATAATAATAATGACAACAATAATAATAATTTTGATCCAAAATTCTGGAAATGTTTAAACAGTAGTGGGTTGAGCAGCTAAAGAAATGTTGAGAATAAAACTGTTACTTAAATCAAGTAGTCAAACTTCTTCAAGTTTATACTGGAAAGTTCATACATGTGGAAATATATAGATAGAATGTTTGTTACTCCTTAAAAAATCTCTTAAGTTTAGTAAAATTACTTCTTCAGTTTGCTGGAGATGTAGTAAAGATGTAAAAGCTGATTGGATACACACGTTTATGGACTGTGAAAGAATGTATATTGGGAAGAGCTAAATAAGTTTTAAGGGGTTATGGCCTGATAATTGTTCTTCAATTAGATCAGTAATAATAATGAATGTTTCACTTCCTGTATATATAAAAGCCAAAGAGCAAAAAATGTTTTGGGCTCTCTTTGCAGTTGCTAGAAAAGTTATTACAAAAAAATTGGATATTGAACTTATTTCCTTTGTTCAAAGAATTTTTACTGAAAAAGAAGTGATAAAAATAAGATCTATAAATCATACTAAGACCTTTAGTTGTTGGGATAACCTTGAAATGTTATTATTGAAATACCAAGCTTCTTAATGTGTTAATTGTATAAGATTACCTTAATGATTCAGTGATGTTGAACTTCTTTCCTTATGTGTATATATTGTAAATATGTTAAATTAATATTTATCTATTTATTTATGTATTTAAAATAAATAAATAAAAATAAAATAAATGTGTATATATTGTAAATATGTTAAATTAATAACATTTTTCTTAAAAAAAATAAGTAAAATGCCCACTAATTATGGTGTGTCTCTCTTCTTAGCTATGTAAAGCAGATGCTAACGAGTGGAAACTTCTCATTGTTAAGTGCTTCTTGTATACACGGCATACATGCCATTGATCAGCCTGGCACTTCCTTTCTGGGACTTGCTAGCTCACTACATGTATGCCTTAACTGCTTCCACATCCTGCTTTTATTATGTGGTAACGTAGACAGGGGTAATGTATCCAACTAACATGAGACAGAGAAGGAATGTGATTCCAGTCACAGATAAGTAATTAAGATCTTTAGAAACAATATGTAGACTTGACTGCAGATTGTGATATGGCATTTTATATTTCTTGGGTTTCTGGGCTCAAAGCAAGTAATAGAATTCATTATAATACGTCAGTGAAAGAAATGCATCTAGCTGCTTTCAGTAATGTCAAATATGAGACTTGTGAGTTGTACTGACTGCACATAGCTAGGGCTGTGCAAACCATTAATGCAAGCCAATTAGGTATTCTCACATTTATAAAAAAAGAGGCATAGTGCAGACTTTACTTGAGTTACAGGACTTAAGCACCATCCCCACACTAACTCTTTACTGTCTGGAAATTGTGCATTTTTAGTGATAGTGACACAGTTTGTAGAAATGTGCTTTACCTATTCATATAATTTAATGTTACTAAGTGAAACACATTTTGTGGAATGGCAACATCTTTATTTAGCAGGCTGGAAATAATACATGCTAGATAGTGTTTCATTGCCATGTTAATATTTTTTAAGTTTAATTTCAAAGCATGACAACTCAACAAATCCTTGCCTTGTTTTCCAGGGTGTGAGACTTGATAAATTATTAAAGCAGGGTTCTTCTACCATTTAAGCTTCAAAGACACATATTCCTCCCTCCTTCTCTTCAGGCATAAAAAAGAAACAAACAAATAAGTAAATAATTAATTAAAGCAAAAGATAACCAAAAATGCAAATACCTGTTTCTTTAATTTGAAATGGTAAAGGCAAAGGTAACAACAAAAATAAATAAACTTGCTATGGGCAACATTAACTAACTAACTAACTAACTAACTAACTACCTACCTAAAAAAAAATCTAAATCACCCATCAGAGCATTATGTCAAGTCCTGAGCAAGCACAAGGCTTGGATGTCATCAGTTCATTTTAAAGAAAATGTATCTGAGATCTTCTGTTGTGTGCAACTGTAATGCAGAAAGTCATCTTCTCAGTAGGCAATGCCACTAACCTTTCTCTGCTCTCCAGTAGTTGAAGTATCACTCATTATTTGCCTTTAGACATCACAGTGTGCACTTATATAGTGGAAAAGGCATTACTGAATCATTTAATGTTTTCAAAAAAGAACCTTTGCTTGATCAATTATTGGAAGTAACAGGAAAACAAGTGTGAGGCATGTCATTTTATTCAAAGAATCATCACTAGTTCTGTAAATGAAAATGCCACTCAAAACTGCTAATGCTGTATTAAGATACTGCCCTAGGTTATTCTGCTAGAAACACAAACAAGGATTCAGAAATGTGTGCTGTAAATCTGATGGAGTTGTGAGTTCTAATCCAACATCTTCATTTGTTTTGTTAATAAATGTATTAATTGCAAAATGATATATTGTCACTGTTACAGTCACTAGCACCTTGGACGCTAAATAGCCAGCTATAGGGTGGGAAGATGGATGAAGACAATGCCTTTTGTCTCTTCTCATTATCATCTCATTAGCATGTCTCTGAATTTAACATTAGTGTTGTCAGCAGACATGTACACAAGCATTTACACGCACACTCAAGCACACACACACATACATATACAGATACATACATACATACATACAGCTGTAGTTGGCACCGAAAACTGATCTGTAAACTGAATGGTACTACGAAAACTCCATAGCCAACCAGGTTCCATTTCTGAACCCTGCTCCCTCCTCAACTCAACGCTGAGGAGAAAAAAAAAAAAAAGAGACAGATTTTTTTTCTACTTTTAAAACTGTAGCAAGTCATTTTTTACACTCATAGCAAGTGGTTTGCTATATCTTATACCACATACTTCAGTGCTGCAGACAAGCAACATAAAAATCATTTCTGTACAGAAATGAATATAAGGTACTGTACTAATGATCAATCTGCATCTCCCGATCATGCCCCCTAACATCTTGTCCTCAGTAGGCTGCCCCCTTCACCGCTCCCTAGCTATACTACTACTCACACAGATGTGCGCACACATACACACATGCACGTGCACACACACACACACACACACACACACACACACACACACACACACACACACACACACACACACACACACACTCTCCTAAATATTCCCACAGACACACCTACACCCATTCAAAAACAATCAAGCAGCCCCGCATTCTATCACAGATAAATACTCACCTATTCACTTCTCCTCAGACACTCCACACACACACACACACACACACACACACACACACACACACACACACACATACACACATGCACACACAATCACACACTTACCAAGATCCATGATCCCCTACCTTATTCTACTGAAAACATCTAGGTAAACATCTAGGCAAACACACTCACATACACACACTCACACACACACACACACACACACACACACACACACACACACACACACACACACACACACACACACACACACATACACACACACACACACACACACACACACATTTATGCAGCTTCATTCATGTCACTACAGACATGCGCACATACATACTTCCACATACATACACAGTCTACTCTCTCCTGTCTTTGTTGAGCACTTATCTGTACCACAAGCTCTCCCATAAGTGTGATTGGGAGACCTCCATGTGTTTACAGTGGTTACTTTTTCCTCCTATAGTAAAGTTTTACTCAGGCAAGCAATTTGGCTGAGCAAATTGGGAGCCAAGAACATTTCTTTGGGAGACCACATAGCTAATTAGCATGTCACTCCGCTGGACTCCCACCTTAAGATGTAGCACTGCCTGAGAGATCACCCTCAATGCTACGACTCCCACAAGGGGAAAACCTCAAAAATAGTATGGTCTCTCAACCTGAAATGATTATCATGAATGGGGAAACTGCCATCTTCCAAACTAAGGCTTTCCCATATGCCTTTCTAAATCCCAGCTCTATGAGTTTCACTGTTCACCGATACTATCACACACACCATCTCTCCTGTGTTATATCAAATAAAAAGCCAAAAGAAGTATCCATTAACATTGGTGAACATAAAAATGGCCAAGGATTCTGAAAACATATAAGTCAATATTGCAAATGTTTTAGTAGCTGAAGCAGACAGTAAGATATAGTCTAGCTTTTTATGTCTAACTTATAATTCTGTGTGATCTTTAAGCTCAAATAACACTGCTTCTGCCTGAATCAATCTATTTTAATTAATTAAATTTTTTTTTTTGGAGTCATGTTGCTGCTTCTCAGCTATCAGACTATCCCTTACTCTATCAGGTGATTTATTCCCAAAATCTCGTAGGACATGACTGTGAGGGGGATCATCATTTAGCCACCCATGAAGGGTGTTTAAAGTTTTTTTCTGTTTTTCTCCCATCCTTAATCATGCATGCACTTGGCAAAATGCCAGGGTGGGGACAAACAATGTGGGTATCTGGAGACGGCATCACTTCATTTCAGCCATGCACCTTCCCCCACAGCAAAAGCAGTGGCCTCTCTCTCCATCTCTCTCTCCATCTCTCTCTCTCTCTCTCTCCCTCTAGTGTTCACCAGGGAGATTGTGCTGCCCTGTGTACCTCCACCTGCATGCAAACTTCCCCCCTGGGAGACATGATGAGGCTAAGATCATTTACTCTTGCCCCTCTCTGTGTGGTTCCTCCAGTGCCTGGGTTGATGAGTTGCTAATCAAATCCCAGACACCTAGGTTGCTGTTAAGCTTACATCGCTGTATTCCAGTGAACCAGGCTGGTAATGTCATTTTCTTATTGACTTTTTTAATTAAAATTTTTTAGTTATTTTACCTTTTTTCATTCTGATATGAATGAATTTTGCAGTGGTGCAGCGGTTAGCGTTGCTGCCTCACAGCAAGAGGTTCTTTGGTTCGATTCTCGGCTGGGATGCCTTCTTTGTGGAGTCTGCATGTCCTCCCTGTGGTCGCATGGGTTTTCTCTGGGTGCTCCAGTTTCCTCCCATATCCCAAAGACATGCTGTAGGTGGATTGGACACTCTAAAATTGGCCCTAGGTGTGAGTGTGTGCATATGTGTGCCTTCTGTGGAAAGTTGGGCGCCGGGCTGGCAACTCGACAGTGTAAAATTCCACTGCCAGTCATGAGCGGACAGGTGATCCGCTGTGACGACCCCTAAATGGGAAAAAGCTGAAAGAAGAAGAAGAAGATGAATGAATTTCATTTGTAGAGAGCTGATTTAGGTAAGCAGTGGTGTCATTTTTATTTTTGGGGGTTGTTTGTGTGTGTGTGTCTGTAGTATGTATGAAGTTTCTTTTTTGCACTGAAGTGAATTGGAAATGTGGCCAGTTATTTACTTTTATATTTTATTCTACTAAAACTAAGGACAGATTTTCTGAAGATGATTTAGAGCTATATGTCTGTGTTTTGTATGTGCAGTACATGAACTTTAATTTTTAGCAAATAGTGTAAATGTATCAGTTTAGGGGAATTTGTTGATCTCACACACACACACACACACACACACACACACACACACACACACACACACACACACACACACACACACACACACACACGCACACACACACACACACGCACATGTACACACACACTTGCACATATACACACAAACACAGCAATCTCGTCATTCAGCTGTTGATAGTGGAATACAGCCAAATTGTAGGTCTTAAGTGATAGTGCCTTTTGCGGGCACATTTATGACTCCTGCTGTTAGATATCATTTACAGATATCTTGATAGTTCCCTGTATCAATAATCATATACCTAATTCTGAATTGCTCACTGCACTGTATGATCATTCATTAGTATATGCAGCATTAGATATTGATCACAGGTAGAGGTAATAAAGGAGGCTGCTATCCATGCAGGATTAACCTAGTCCTCTTCTTCTTCATTCATCAGGCTCCAAATCATGCAGGGGCAAAAATGCCTGTTTCTGTGTAGACCCTCACTGCTTGCATCTCATTTTGCCCATTGTGATCCTGCAAGAGAGGTAAGCCTTCATAATGAAACTGTTCTTTGCATCTGTTTCACTGACTGCTGACATCAGGAAGATTAACATATGCAGTTAACAGAAGGGTTGGGGATAAGGGTTTGATCCCAGTACTTTCACAACATAATAAGCCATGAAAATTACTTTAATCAAGCATGAATTGATCATACAATCCTTACATAAGTGAAATTAAATGAAATGAGAATTGGTAGTACCACTCACTAACATTTTCATGTAAAATGCAAAGATGGCATGGTTCTATTAAACAGCAAAAATAAATATGTGATTCCCTTTTTTTGCAAATCTGTCAGCAGGACATAAGCTGAAAACAATTGAAATTTTGATTGAATTCAATTATCAGAAAAATCTTAACAATTAGTTGAGATTTTTCATCTGGGTGGTCCTATTAGAGAATGCAGATTATTGAAAGGGACTCAGGGATCAAAACTAAGGATGGTGCATAACACAGTAATGCATTAGTATGACTATGTCAATATCTAATGCAGTGTAGACTAACAAATAATCATACAATACAATGAGCAATTCAGAATTAGGTATATGATTATTGATCCAAGCAGCATTCAAGTTGTTTGTGCATGATATCTGACAGTGGATAATCAGAAATATGGCAGCAAATATGACAGCAATGCTAAGTGCAAGCTCTAGTAGCCGAAGGAGTGATTGAGATGGAGCATCCGATAATACAAAGGATGGAATGAAAACAAAGAGGTTTAATATAAAGTTTAGTAAAATTTGTACACTCGCGCACAGTGTGATTTATGAGAGTGCTATTTCTTTAAGAAGATAATCTGGAAACCTAAATCACCTTCTTGCTTAACTCATTCTGTCCAATGGAACTCTGGAAATTGCACTGTAACTTCCAATGGGCGGGGCTTATATTTTTTGATAGAATCAAATTATGTCCTTACATTTCAAACAAATGTACATATCTCTGGACCATTAAGGATTCAAAAGAACTGCAAATGGCAAACTCTTTAGTACAAAATGTTTTATACTGGCAGTATTCTTTAGGTTCCAGGTTTTAAACTGATTTTATAAGTTACAGTAAACACAGTAACTATTACATTTGTAATATTTTCTAAACAACTTAGAATAGTTAAGCAACCACTCAAATTACACACATACTGTTTTCAGTATTCTGTTCATTAAAGTGAGAGCTTTCATATCAGGCTGAGCAGTTCTGTCTGTGTAACCTATAGTTCTTCAGCTATTTAGAAAAACATGAAATGTATGACAACATAAATAAATAGTATGTGAACAATAACTGATATCTCTTTAGCTGCACTAGACAGAGGTCAAATATCAATACACTTGTGTTTGCCATTGTGTAAGTGTTGCAAGATAAAATCCTTTGATAGTTTGTATGTAGCACAGTTTTGAAATTATTGATGCAAATGTAGACAAGCAATATTTTACATGTAGAGGCATCAATAGGATGTAACTGCGGAAACACCTGGAGGTGTCACTCAACTTTAATGAGTTAATTTAATAATTCATTCAGACCCACACAATGATCACTCTCCCTGATAATGCTTTAAAGCAGGCTCACCAGTTAAGGTGTCCAGCCACAGGATGCTGATAAATGGACCACACTGCAGTCTAGTACTTTTAAATAGATTTTTGATTAGACTGGCTACTACTTTATTTGTCAACCTGAATATCCACTTTAGGAAAACTGAAAAATGCACAGCATTTATGCTTCAAATCCTTGATCATTTGAAGGCTCACACTGCCTAGAGCTGCTTCCGTGGCCAATAACAATGCAAACTCTATCACAAACACCTGTACTACAGTTTCTTCTCCTTAACTGTACAACTGTATATTTAATATTTGATCTCCTATTGCTAGTTATTTTTCTGGTGTGCATATTATACTGAACTCCGCATAAAACTCAAGCTGTTATGTCAAAGCATGCTTTGGATATATGTTACCAGTAATTCATTGATACTGTTTCTTGCCTTTGGATTATGGCATGTTTGAAAAATCATCATTGGATTAGTCACCAATATGTTTAACAAATATACAAATAAATAATAACATGAATATAAAATTAGAAAAGAAATGTGTCATATGGAGAAAGAAAAGGTAACATTACAAGCAGACAAAAAGACATAGAAGATAATGGCAAATAGAGAAAAAAATGAAAGGCTGATTTCAGGTGGGGTACCACCCTAGGTCAGTACCAAGGATGGTCCTCTTCAGTACCAATTAATTGACTTTACAAAACAACTGAAAGGAAAAGTATGTTTTTAATGATGCCACAAATAAATGCAATAAGATGGAACCTCAGATAAGTGCAGAAAAGATGAAATTAGTTGTGCTACAAGTAGAGAAAACATGGAAGATTAAAACTAGTGCAGACGTGCATCTAGGCAGGAGTTGTGAGAGAACAGAGCACACAGAGTTGTAGAGAGATGGTCAAAACAATGATAAAGGTATAAAGATGACTAGCTGTACCTATAGCAGATAATTTTTAAAAGATAAGTGACACCACAAAGTAACAGGAAAGGCAGTAGGATAATTGGTTGTCTAGAAAAGATGCCATTAGTGGAAAAATGGTAAGACCCCATGTAGCGTATTGTGTGCATTCTTTGTTGCCTAAGCTTAGCATGGATTAAAGCTATGAAAGAAATAGATCCGATTCTGACAAAACCATTGCAGTCTTTACCACAAGCCATAACACTAAATTAGAACAGCACAGTATGTATCATCTTGAACAGCAGTCTCCAAACATTTTTGCACAAAGGACCGGTTTCATGTAAGACAATTTTCCATGGACCAGCCATTGTGTGTGCATAACAAAGTGCATAACATTTATTTATTTGATATTTGCTTACCTGGCAGGCCCAACTTGATTAGAGGTCCATTTTCAGCCAAGATCTGGGGAGAAAAGCTCCAAAGTACAATAAAAAACAGTTGGTATTAATTACAAAAAAAGTGCATGTTCTGCTTAACATTATAACATTAATCTACTATAGTTCAGAGGTACATAAACCTAATGGCAACCTTATTGACTTTCTAAGTTTATAAGAGCAATATTTTAAATCTGTCCCTATTTGGCTCTGTCCATCATACCTCTCAACTATACAGATTTTTGCAGAATGCCCAAATTTTTGCCTCATATTTTTTATCTGTTTCTCATAAAATTGTTGTTTTCTGGCAAATAACTCTTCAGATCATTGAGGTTTGAAGACAGAAAATAATGACAGACAGCTGAGTTTCAGACTTCATAACCTTCAGAAAATGCATACTAATGCAAAACCTGTATTTCTATCAAGATTTGCAGTATGTAAGTGTCCCTATTTTTTGGGGCTTTGTCTCCCCAATATTTTGGCTTTGTCCAGATTTCTTGCTCTAAGAAGTTGTGAGGTATGACAGATTTATCGTACGAGGGGTTGAGTGGTACGCAAACCTCATTGCTGCTGCTGCTGCCAGGGATCACTCTCACTCTTCACTATGTCACTCTATCTCACACTCACACTCACAGTCTGTTTTGCATTCATGGACACATTCACTCATACAAGATCTTCTCTCTCTCTCTCGATCTCTCTCACACACACAGTCTCTCTTGCTTTCAAGCATGCATTTGCTCACACACACACACACACACACACACACACACACACACACACACACACACACACACACACACATTCTGCTTTCATGCATACGTTCACTTACACACTTAGACAGATAAACACACTCATACACATACATACACACATTTACTTTTTTGTTTCACTCCATACCTGGCGGCCCGGTACCAAATGATCCACGGCCTGGTACTGCTCCACAGCCCAGTGAGTGAGGACCACTGATCTTGAAGAAAGATGTCAGATGGGATTTAAGAATAACATATAACTACTTCAAGGGAATAAATAGAATCCAATAGGCAACTAATTTAGAGAAAAAAAAGAGATGCATTAGAATAAAACAACACAGTTCCATATACAAGTTAGATAGCTCAGGGGAAAAGCCAGAAATGTTTTTTTTGACTGAAAAAGTGAAGGGAATTCATCCCTTGTTTGGCACTTCTAATAGACACAGGCAGCCTGTAAATGTTTAATTTCCCAAGCCCCTGCTTACACTTGGCAAGAATACCAGAACGTGTTAGAGATTTGGGATGCATTGCTGGGCTTAAAAAGGCCCTTGTACTTTTTAGTCTAGTAAATACCTATGAACCTATGAAAAACATTTTCATGAAGAGACAATAGTATTACAACTTTGAATTAATTCAATAGTATGTGGTGCAGAAACACTGCAACGATTATGAGGAATGGGCGAATAGATGAAAAGTGGGCTGACTTGGGGGGTGTCAAGTGTTCCTGATATGCCTTCACAACTGGCATCTAAGTAACCTCTCAAACTCCTGTATACTGTATTTTAAAAGAAAATCAATTCGCTGCTCATTGAGATCTGAAAAGAAATATTTTAAATACTATGTAATGCTGACAGAACTTTTATAAGTCTCACAATAGCTATTTTCACAACTTCCTATTTCAAGTATGTTTTTAATCCATAACTTGGCAATGCAGCTATATGATGCAAGCATGACTGTTAACAGATTGGAATATATGACTACATTATATTAATTTATTTGTATATGCTCCAGATAAGAAATGCACATCATACATCTTAAATAGCTAGTAGAATGCTTTAAGTTAATGCTATATTTTAAAACAGATGAGTCATTCCATTTTGAATACGAGTTGAATCCTTTGACCCTTGTGGATTAATTACAAGATTCGTTGACATCAGGAAGTTTAGCATATACATCAGAATGTATCAGCTAAAAGGCATAACTACTTCAGTTTCTTGCATTCTGCATGCTGGGTAAATAGTTTACCGAATGACTGAGTAACTGAATTTTCAGATACAATCTGATGTTAATAGCACCAATAAAAATATTAGATTCAAGGCAGTGCATATTACATTCATATTGCTGTCAATAAGCAGTATGTGGTAATTTATGCAGTGGAGCATGTGAGACATCCAGATTTATGATTTAATTTATTGTGACATAAGTACATAACAGAAATAGTAGCTCAGCATCTGTCAAGGTCCACCTTTGTAATATCACTGTCAGAAATTTCTGAGTGTAGCACATAATAGCAAAGATTCATAGACAATGCATGGCGGCATACTGCTAATGTTCAAGATGGTCACTGCTGCA
This sequence comes from Protopterus annectens, assembly GCF_019279795.1. Classification (NCBI taxonomy): domain Eukaryota; kingdom Metazoa; phylum Chordata; order Ceratodontiformes; family Protopteridae; genus Protopterus; species Protopterus annectens. The sequence goes on along the minus strand of NC_056744.1, from coordinate 1,128,531,309 downwards.
AGTTAGATACTCATGTATTAGGTAGCACAAGCAAACAGTGCCCCACCTCATCAACTCTTCAAGGAAGAGCAAAAAAGAAAAGCACTTCACTGTAATTAGCCAATAGTAAGTGATTGGCTTATTATAGTTAGATATGTGCTTCCCCCAGCTATTTTAAAAAAAATGCATTTCTTCTAACCAGGTGCCCAGATGAGCAACACCCCAGCCATTCAGGCCCTATTTCTGAGCCCTACACCTAACCCTCATTCAACATACTTTCTTAAAATAAATTAAATAAATAATTTCTTCTTTTAAACTGTAGCAGACAGTTGCTATAGTTTATATGAATGGAGTGTTAACAGTCTTCAAGTTTTAGATAAAAAAAAACAAAAAAAATATTTTTAAACTGTAGCAAACTGCTTGCTACAAATGTAGGAAACAGTTGCTGCAGTGTATACCTTGCCTAAATGGAGTATTATGGCAGTCATGCTTGAGTTTAAAAAAAGACATTTTTTTTAGTTTAAACTGTAGCAAACTGCTTGCTACAATGAAGCAAACAGTTGCTATAGTTTAGAAAACACAGAGAGCACTACACTGCTTAGGTTTGACTGCAGATGCAATACCATCTTCTAAAAGCCAGTATAGCATTACAGAGACATTGGGATCAGCTGATCGTACCCCCTAAATACTTTTCGCTTGGGGTGTTTGCCCCTCTCATCTCACCCTAGCTACACTACTGTTAGGTAGCATCTGCACAGAGAGCAAAGGAGCACAAGGTTGTACTTCAGTACAAGCAGCACTAGAGAAGTGCATGCAGCTGGGGTGACAGACATCATAACTAAGGCAAGCTAGTAAAGTCTAGTAAATGCACGCATACTCACACACAATGTGGCCATAAGTATCTGCAATTAGCAAGTGGCCAGCACATCAGTGTGGGTTTGTACCACACAGTGACAAACCTGTTAAGTATATAAATGGGAAGGAAATAGGGTGAACAGGAAACTTAGAAATGGCCAAAAAGTATGTAGTACCTACTGTTTCACAACTTTTGCAGCAAGTTTTATATATCTACTTAATTGTATTTGTTCAGATTTTAAAGTACACTGTCTCAACATGAAGCTACCTGTACATATATAGAAATAGCTGTGAAGGAATATATAACCTACAGTCTTTCAGCTTTCCAGATTAATCTAAACAGGACAGCTCCCATAAAAGAGGAAGCATCATGCTCAGCACTGTTTTTAATGCTTCATCATTTCTCCCACCCTTCCTATAGATACATCTGTCTGAAAAATGGTAGCATTAATATAAGTGTATTAATGGTTGAAACTGACATAAACTAAATAACATGGCAAAGAGGACAAAAGCTAGGAGCTTTGTGGCTTAGTACTGTAACATTAAAAACACACATGTAGCATTGTTTTAATTTCTTCAATCATAAAAACTAGAAGCTAGCTACTTTGGGGCATGGTGCATACCTCGGGCTTGACATCTCAGGTTTAATGCTATAATTCTTGAATAAAGATGTACAGTGCAGGGATAAAGCCCTGACTTCAGCCCAGCTGACCCAGGTTCGATTAGCAGCTCAGGCAACTGATGGAGTTGCAGGGAAGGGATGGGCATGCTCATCCAAGGATAGATGGCTCCCTAAGGGTAAGCATGGACCAAAGAGGGGAATTGTCCTCAGATGTAATTATTGAGCATGAGGTTTCAGGAAAAGGGAATGGTTAATTCATAAAAAAAGTGGAAGTACAGATGAGCCAAGCCCCCAGGATACCCTTTTAGGGCAAATTACTGTCCCCAGCAATAACAGATTAAGTCCAGGGGGGCTGGAGAGTAACTGGTAGACAGCCATGGACATTGAGTACTGGGTGCTGGGCCAGTACACTTTAGGTCTGAGGGGTCCAAAAAAAGGATGTAGAGCACAGTCATAAAAGTTTGAGAAGACAGATGCCTATTTATTTATTTATTTGTTTGTTTGATTGGCATAGGTTGACTTGGAAAACCCCATTTTCAGCTGAGGAACAAGGAGAAAAGCTCCATTAGAAGTACATACATAATTGCATTTGCATTATACATTTACAGTTTCAGAGATACAGTCATTGTATATCAGGGCTGTGAAAAGTACTTACATTGATAAACTGTTTCAAGTGTTTTTGTAACAGAAAAATAGTATTAACTACATAAAAACTATGAGGTGTTTATTTCACTAACTTTTGCAGCATGTCATATACCTTGAGTCACCACATCCTATAACATTAGGATATATTTATTAGTATTGCATTTGTTTGGTATTGTATAGTATTTGGAACTTTGATGAAGTGATAGATATTGGATTGAATGGTAGGTATAGTAAGATGTAGGTTATAGTAGTGGAGATGTGGGTTTTGTATACAGGACATACGTCCAGCATTATAGGTAAGACAGCATGGTAGGATTAGCCTCAGAATGCAGAAAGGCTAGATGAGAGGAAACTATGTTACAGAAATGCAGAGAAGACCATTTATGTAGCTAAGGAGAAAAGATGTAAGAAGAGTAATGAACATGAATTTGAGATGAGGGACTTGACGTAATGAAGAACAGGAGCCTGTTTGCTTTTTGCCTGACATATCAGCTCTGTCATCTTTAACACACATATTTTTGTGGATTACTGTACATTACAAAACAGGATAAATGCAGGCAAATAATCAGGAAGTTGATTGGCACAGATCTGCAGTAAGGGCAACCATTTGGAAGACTGTAGCAGGTTCCACTCAAGGCAGATAACACCCTTCAGAGAAATGGAAACAAATGAAGCAAATTAGATCGGTATATTTTACTCAGTGAAATGTAACACGTTTAATTAGCAAAACACCTATACTTACAAAGTACAATTTGAAATGGAATGCATCTTATCTTGAAACTAGCTGCAATGTTATTCGAGGCATTGCATCTGCAATTTAATAACTTCAAGACAACGTACATTCCTTCTACAGGCACACCAACCAGGTGGCCAGATTCATGATATCCAATCCTCACTCCTGCTCCAGTCATTCAGGTCCCATTTATGTGTCCCTGCTCCCAGTCCACCTTCAACATAACCTGCTTGCATACAGTGCTACAGCACTCATCCTTTAGTTTAAAAAAATATATATATCTTTTTTTTAAACTGTAGCGAACTGCCTGCTACAAATATAGCAAACAGTTGCTAGAGTTTAGACCCTGCCTGCACAGGGTGCTAAAGTGCTCAGGTTTTAGTTTGAAAAAAAAAAAAATTTTTCTTTTGAACTGTAACAAACTGCTTGCTGCAATGTAGCAAGCAATTGCTACAGTTTAGACCACCCCCAGAATGCTACAAGTTTAATCACAAATGTAATACTGCTTACTTCCAGTAGCTTAGCTAGGTCGGATAGTTGTCCCCTTTTGCTTCGCCTAGCTAAGCTACTAGGAGTAGGTTGGTTAGGATATAATTTGATAGAAGATAGTGCAATGAAGCAGTCAAAACTTTTCCTTAGCTCTCTGCTTTTTTTCCACTCTTCAGAAAAGTCTATAGTTTTCACTTATTGTAAAGAGGGCAGTGCAAAAAAGGCCTTTCTTTTTTTCCCCCAAGTCCATACATGGAAACTGCATTCTATATTCTTTCTTAACTCCACCTACTCAGTTTTAGAGCATGTCTTACAACTGATCTTCTCTCCTTGACTGCCTACAAATATTTTCCTCTGATTTTATATAATTTATCTTACAGTATGTTTAACTCACACACAACAGTTCTCTTTATTCAGTTATGAGCTTAAGCTTTGCCATACTTTTATTATTTCATAAATTGACTTTCTTTATACCTAAAAGTATACTATATAATTCTTGTCAAACATTCTATATTTTAGTCAGTTATACTAATACTGTTTATAATTGAGAGGTTCATAGGTATGTACTAGGCTAGCAACCACAAGGACCATTTTAAGGCTAACCATGCATCCCAAATCTCTGACAAGTTCTGGTACCCTTGAGCAGGGGCTTGGGAGATAGAACTTTTACAAACAGATGTCTGGGAGAGGAAGCATTTACAGGCTGCCTGTGTTCATTAGAAACATAAGGTGCCAAACCAGGGATGAATTTTCTGTTCTACATCCAGTTTTCCAAGTTACACTTGAATTGGGTTATGGAGGAACTCCGTTTCACATGGATGGGGAGCCTGTTCTAGAGAAGGAGTAGTTTCTGGGATATATATTTGTTGCTCCAGCAAATCCTATTTATATCACAGGTAAAGTTTAAGTCTTTATAATTGATAATTCTGGTGCTCTTTGTTTTGCAGATATGCAAGAGGTCCAGCAGGGTGAGATCTGGCAATGCTTTGTATGCCGGACTTCGATCTCCCCTCAACAGCCTGTAGGAGACAGAATACAAGTACAGGGCCTTGAGGCAGTTTGCATAGCATATGTTGCTTACTTCCTGTATTCTTTTAGTGAGAAATCTCTGTGGACATTCTAATTGTTGGATGTGCCTGGTTAGATACATACCAAAGGAGGCATTGTACTCAATGATAGGTCTGATGAATGCTGAATATAGTGGAATGATGACCTCCTTAAACCTAGATGCCATACCTTTATTTATAAGTTACACATCACATAATGGTTTACTCACTACTGTAGACACGTGATGGTCAAAGGCTAGATTACTGTCTATGTGTGTTCCCAAGTCCCTGACAACTGCAACAACTTCTAGGGATGTGTTATCACTATGATAGTTACCAGGGGTGAATAACTTTCCATACGGTACTATTATGCATTTCTTGCCATTTAGCTTTATTCCATGGCTCTGACACTAGTCATTTGTCTGTGTCAGCCCTTCCTAGAGAACATTTGTGTTGGTGTGGGATTCAATGACAGCTCCTAATTTGCAATCATCTGCAAATTTGGTCAGCCACAGACCAGTGACATTTGTCTTGACTTTAGAGAAGTAAATGCCAAAAAGGAGCAGTCCCAGGACCAATCCCTGCGGGACTTTGCTTGTGACTGGCCTCTTTGTAGAAGTGGAGTTCCCAATTCTAGCTTCCTGGGTCCTGTTTCTGAGCCAGCTGGCTATCCACTGGGTGACACAAGGGCTTGTACCTAACCTACTGACTTTGTCAACAATGTCTGAGTGAGGTATTGTGCCAAATGCCATGGTCATGTCAAGGTAGACAGTGTGAACCATTTTTGCCCTCATCCATTGCTTTGGTGGCCTTCTCAAAGAACTTTCTCAGGCTGAGTAGGCATGACCTGCCTTTAACAAAACTAAATTGCATTGGGTCAGGTGTCTGGAGGTTACCTATGGCATTACTGATCATTTCCATGATAATTCCTTCATGTTTTTGCACATGAGACTAGTGAGACTTAGGGTTCTATCATTTCTAGGGTCTGTAGATGGCCCACCTTTGTCCAGATGGATGACTGTTGCTGTTCTCCATTTGTGAGGCACAAAGCCTGTTTGAAGGTTACAGCTGAACAGCAATTCAAGATGGCCTGATAGAGTCAAACAAAAAAACTTCACCAAATTTGATTACAACCTCCTGAGGGATGGTATAAACAGCTTTACAGCCCCCTCCCCCACTGGAGGAACTGGCACCAATCTCCATATCTACACCAAAGTGCTATATGAGCAACTATATAGATGCATGGAATCAGGAATACCTGACAGGACAAAATCATCCACCGCAAGGAAGAGTAAGCCTGTCTGGAGGACATCTGCAATAAATAAACTATATAACGAAAGGAAAAAATTGCTGCCCAGGACCAAGAAGGAGCAGGTGCCCAATTGGAAGCAATCTCTCCTTAGCTTGAACAAACAAATAAGAGCACTAGTGAAATCCTCTAAAGCCAACTTTGAGTCCAAATTGGCCACATCTACTAGAGACAATCATAAGGCCTTCTTCACATATGTCTGCAATCTCAAAGGAAGCACCCAGATCTATTCAGAACTAGTGGTCAAGGACAGCACATACACAAAAGCTGTAGATATAGCCAATCTACTGGCTGACAGATTCAGCAAAAACTTTACCCCTCTGCCTCCCATCAGTAAATCAGGACATCCTCAGTACCTGTTCCCCTCCCCTTATCTCTAGGGAACAGGTCATCACTGCCCTCTCAAAGGCAAAAACTACAGCCTTCATGGGACCCTATAACAACCCAGGCTGCATCCTACATGAACTCAGGCATGAACTTGCAGCACCATTAGGCACTCTATTCAGCCAAAGCCTGAGTACTGGCTTTGTCCCAGCTGAGTGGAGGGCAGCCACTGTCATCCCTTTACACAAAGGTGGAGTGCCACCAATCCAGGAAATTATAGACCCATCAAATCTCCAAGGTCATGGAACCGATTATCATGGGTCTCATTAACAGGGACATTGGCAACCTCCAAACACTCGACTTCATACAGTTTGGCTTTGTCAAGGGGAGGGCATGTCTGATAAATATGGTCAACTTCTTTGAGACAGTCACCAAAGCCATGGAGAGGGAAGACGGTGCACACCGCCTACCTTGACCTGGCCAAATCATTCGACACTATTCCATACTTGGGCATAGTAGATAAACTCTCTCAACTAGGCATCAATCCATATGTTACCATATGGGTAGCAAACTGGCTCACTGATAGAACCCACCTAATCAAAATAGGGGAAGCCACCTCAAGCAGTAGACCCGTAACGAGCAGCATACCACAGGGATCGATCTTGGGGCCTCTTTTATTTGGGATATACTTCTCTGAGGTGCAAGCCAAAATCAGTGAGCTATGGATGACCAAGTTTGCAGATGACTGCAAGCTGGGTACAGTCATCAATTCCCCAAGTGATGTGGACGTCCCAGAAGAGGGTCTCACCCAAACAAATGACTGGTACCAGAAACATGGCCTCAAGCTGAATACCAAAAAATGCATCATCTTCCCCTTTGGGGAGAGTGACATCCCTACATATCACATTAATAACAACGTCATAAGCACACAATCATTAGTGAGGGATTTGGGCACCCAGGTTGAAAGCCACCTGATTTCTGGCCACCATGTTGCTTCCATTGTATGGAAATCTTTCTACAGGGCCCATCTCATAAGTAAGGGTATCTCATCCAGGGGACAAAGAGGTCATAAGTTCCCTGTATTCTTACCTTATAAGGCAAATTATTGAGCACAATGCCCCCTTTGGCATGTAACTGCACAGCACATGCAGCAGCTAGAGAGACCACAGAGGTTTCTCAACAGGAGAATCCAGGGTCTCAAACATCTACCCTACACAGATAGGCTAAAAGCCCTGTCCCTCTACTCACTTTTATACAGACTCCTGAGAGGTGACCTCTGTCTGGCATACAAAGCAATCTCCGACCCTGCCTTGATGGGACTGCTGTACATCTGCAAGTCAAGCTCTGCTCAAGCAACTCATACATGCAACCTCAACCTGGTCTGTGATATCAATAAGACTTGTTGGCGGGGCAGATTTGTGTCCCAGAGACTCCCCCATCTGTGGAACAGATTCACTCTCCATGTCAAGCAGAGTACCTGATTATCCCTTTTTAAGCGTAACATGAATAACTGGATGGGAAACAGAAAATACACTCCTGGGATTCCGCCTGTGTCCCTGCTGGACAGGGGCTCTGGGAACTGACTTGTCTAAACATGGGCTAAACTCTTGGGTAGGCTTATAAGGTCCTCATGGCCAGTAGCCTGGTAACCTTCTATGATCAAATGCTATTTAGAAGGCATCCTGGGATATTGTAGGGTCCCATTTATGCAGTGCTTCTGGCCTTAGAGATAGCATTAAGGACTTGTTCTCTAGCGATAGTAAATATATTTGATGGCATTTCATGCTGAGGGAGAGAGAGTGTCAAAGTTGGAGCTGAATTTGTTGGCCATTAGGTTTGCTGTATCTCCTATCTCAGTAGAGGTGGCTTCATTAACAATGAGCTGCACACACAACTGTGTATTGCCTTTGAGGATGTGGGCATAGCTAAAGAATGCCCTGCAGTTGCCCTTGGCCTGGTAGGCCAAATTTACTTTAAATTTGGCTTAGGCAGACTTTATTTGTCCTCTGAATTGTTTGTTTACTTTGAGAGTGTTTTTATCTTGCTGTAGTAATACACCCCTTAATTTGTGCCATGATTTTCTTCCTTCTGTGGTACTGCATATTGATGTGATTCCACAAGAGTCGCTTGTTTTTTGCATTAGTTCTGTACTTTTTCCTGGTGGGCACAGCTGCCTCTATGCAGCTATTAACATGCTTGTATAGGGTTTCTATGAACAGTTCCACATAAGCAGCAGTGATTTTGTGATTCATTGGGACTTGAAATTTTGCCAGGTTATCAGTTAATAACAGGAAGTTAGGTCTAGAGTAGTTATTGATCATTCCAGGTTATCTGGTTTTCCAAGTTTTATTTTTACTTCAAAGGAGATCATTTTGTTGTCTGGCATTACACTAGAGGGGTGTACAGCACTCTCACATATTAGTGAGGACCAGATCCAGTATTTTTGTACCCCTAGTCAGTGTACTGAGAATCTGGTCCAGTAAGTTTGTGTTTACAAAATCCACAAATCTCTGTGCCTGCACGTTTGGTGTCATATATGATTCCCATTAAAACTGAAGTAATTAAAGTCACCCATTGTAATGGGATTAGGTTGAATGGTGAGTATTTCCAATAAGTGATAATGCATGTTATGGGTTTCCTGGGTCTTAGAGTAGGACCTATAGCTCACAAGGAAGTGGTAAGGGATTTTGCCTATGGTGATTTGAACGTGGAGAAGTTCAAATGCATTGTCCTGTTTGACCAGCCTTGAGGTATATTTATTTTTGATGTAAGTCGAGACACCCCCACCTTTAGTCCCTGTGTGTATGGCAGCTGGTCTAAATGTGTGGAAGGCATTATAGACATGCACTGCCCACATGCTTTCTGTGGCTTTAAACCATGTCTCAGTGACTGCACAGACATCAAAATTCTCTAGGGTGAGGAGAGCTATATGCTGCTAGTTTTTGTTTATTTGTAGTTGCCTGAAAGTTATGGCTGCACAATGTCAGTTATTTGGTGGAAACATCATTAACTAAATGAAATGTTAGTTAATAGTATATATAGGGAAATTAGTTTAAAGACAGTTCCAAGTATCTTCCAAAATTGTTCATACATACAGGGTAACAATGATGCAAACACAGTATTGTATACTATTGCATTGCACTGGCTTCATACGAGAAATAAATGCACCCAAGAGTAAAAATCTGACTTAAGTGTTGTAACGTGTATCCAAATTTGTGTAACAGGTATCAAGTTTTACTGCTCTTTAACATTGGTTTTGCATTCTTTATCTCTCTCTCTCTCTCTCTATATATATATATATATATATATATATATATATGTATATGTATATAAAATATAGGGTCTGTATTAGAACATCAAATGTTTAATGGTTCGAATCACTAAAGGTCGACCTTTAATGATCGAACCATTAAAATTTCGAATGTTCAGAAAAAATAAATTAAAAAAAAAGAAAATCTAAAGGGTGTAGGCAAGCCCCCCTGCACCCCACACACCCCCCGCTACTTAAATATATCAACTTCAAGACCGCACTACATTGAAGTAAACAGAAATCTCCCCTTACGGAGATTTCAGTTTGCCCGTTCGTTCTGTACTTTCGCTATTCTCATGTCGACAATGTCAGACTCGACATTGTCGGCTTTCGAGAATATAATAGGTAACCATATACTTCAGAAAGCTTGAAGTTTTAAAACTTTGAACTTCAAAAGGCCGAGACCATAAGATCAAAGTTTTGAAACTTAATTAAAAAAAAAAAATTTAAATTACATTTTTTGCAGGAGGTAAGTCCCCCTCACCCCTTGCTAATTAAGTATGCCAACTCTGAGATCACACTACAGTGAGGAAAATGGTAACTATCCCATTCCATGCTATACAGTGATCTCCAATCAAAAATTTTGAAGCTTTAGAACTTCGATTTTATGATCTCGGCCCTTCTGATGGGGATATATATCTATATATATATATATATATATATATATATATATATATATATATATGTGTGTGTGTGTGTGTGTGTGTGTGTGTGTGTGTGTATTATATATAGATATATAGTCCAAAAAGAAACCAGGATGCAGGTAAATGGATCCTTCAACAAAGTAGTCAAAATGTAAAGCAAAAACAGAAGAAGGATCCAGACCACGGCAAATAAAATCATGTATTTAATACAAAAAAAGACACAAGGTAAGCGCTTTTGCAGCTGCAAGCTGCTTCATCAGGCAACCATTACAAAAACTCATCCACTTTTATATTTAGTCACACCAATCCAATGTTCACTTTAATCAAATATTTAAATGTTGCCTTAAAGTGTCCTAGTGCCTGAATATTGTAACCTAGAAAATGTATAAAAGCATACATATATACATTCATATACATATTAAAATATACAGGAAATATATAAATACAAACAGTAGTTCATACCCTATATGTTCATCTAGGAAGTGGCCTATTCTTCAATACAGGTTTAATGGATATTTTGTCTGATAGAATGTTTTGATAGGAATATCATTTTTTATCAAAGATTTGTGGATGATATTTTTCTCCTGTGGGAAGGTGGATTGGATACCTTTGCTGTTTTTCTTGAATATATTTTCTTAAGTTCACTGCACATACCTCTTTGACCTCTATCAATTTTTTAGATGTCAAAATACAGAGAACAGTTAATGGTGAATTTCAAACAGCTATTTTTAGAAAGGAATGCTATAGAGGTAATTTTGTACAAAGGAATAGCATGCACCCACCACACATGTTCAAAAATGTGATGCAAGGACAGGCCTTCAGGGTGTCAAGATTAACTGCAGATGATAGTAAGTTTAGAGATGAGCTTCACACATTAGAGGCAAATTTTGTTAAGAGAGGATATGGTCGAGAAGAGGTTCAACAAGTGATGAGGGCAACCACCAAAATGAGGGGAGAAAGAGGCAAACCATATTTTTCTGCTCCTATCAGAGACAAACGAAATCCACACCTAACTGCATGAGAGCGCTATTAACATACGCGAGTAACATTAAGTTAATGTTAGATATCTGTCGGAAGAACCGGAACATTCTGTGTGCTGATGAACAGATGCAAGGGGTAGTAGGAAATGTTCCTACTTTTGCTTAAAAAAATAAAAAGTCTCTAAAGAGACTTTTATATGGACTTCATCAAGAGCTTGAAGTGGTACCGCATATGAACCATTCCAATCATGGTACTTTTCCCTGCAGTGGTTGTAATTTATGTAGATACTTAGACAGTAGTGGTAGTTTTTTACAACCTGACACTAGAAGGCAGCTATACTTTAAATTAGTTGCCAATTGTAATACTACCCATATAGTCTATCTAGCATACTGTGTTATCTGCCACTCCTTTTATGTGGGGATGACTTCAAGGAGATTGAGAGATTGAGATATCGCATTAGGCAACATATGTATGACATTTCACGACAGACAGAAACCAATGCACTGGCTAGACATGTATTCATTTTTGGTGTTACACATGAGTTTAAATTCATGGTCATTGAGATTGTTACCCAGGGGCATAGGGGTGGGGATTAAAGGAATAAGGCTGAAATGAAAGATCTTGACTGGATCATACGAATGCATGCTTACATGGGTTCAGGCTTTAACGACAAAATATCCATTAAGCCTATACTGAAGAATAGACCCCTTCCTAGATGAACATATAGGGTATGAACTACTGTTTATATTTATATATTTCCTGTATATTTTAATATGTATATGAATGTATATATGTATGCTTTTATACATTTTCTAGGTTACTATATATATATATATATATATATATATATATATATATATATATATATATATATGTTAATTTTTCATATTTATTAGTATATGACCTTGTTTAGATAGGTTTTATGGCCCTTCAGGCACTAGGACACTTTAAGGCAACATTTGCATATTTGATTAAAGTGGACATTGGATTGGTGTGACTAAATATAAAAGTGGATGAGTTTTTGTAATGGTTGTCTGATGAAGCAGCTTGCAGCTGCGAAACGGCTTACCTTGTGTCTTTTTTCGTATTAAATACATGATTTTATTTGCCGTAATCATAGGTTCATAGGTTCATAGGTTCATAGGTTCATAGGTTCATAGGTTCATACTAGGCTATCTGCCTTAGGGCATTTATAAGCCTAGCCAGAATGTGTTTGGCTTTCGCCGCCCATTTTAAATTTATTTTGCTATGCCCTTTTTCGAGGTTAGTATACTGTGCCTCTGTCTAACAGTGACACAGAAGTGATACCCAGGGTAAACCTACGATCTCCCATCCACTCATCAAGATTCCTCTTGAAGAGAGTCAATGAGGGACTCTGCCTAACCTGGACTGGGATTTTATTCCAGAGTGAAGGGAGCCTCTGGGTTATGAATCTGTCCCTCCAGCATGTCCTATTTATTTCAGTGCTGAGGTTCAAGTCTCTCGAGCGCGTAGCTTGATGGGATTTAGATTTTCTGAGGTGCAGCATGTCCATTAATTCTGGGTTGGACATGGTTTTATACGTCAGGCACAGATCGCCTCTGAACAGGCGGTATGCCACTGAGTAGAGCTGGAGTTTCTTTAACCGAGCAGCATATATCTGTTTGAGCCCTTTGATCCTCTTGGTGAGGTACTTTTGGGGTCTTTCCAGTTGCTGCAGGTGTCTGGTAAGGTACATCCCAAAAGGGGCATTGTACTCAATTATGGGCCTGATGAGGGATGAGTAAAGAGGCACGATGACCTCCCCTGATATAGATGTGAATCCCTTCATGATTAGGTGGGCGATATAAAATGTTTTTCTAACCACATTGGCCACGTGGTTGTCAAATGAGAGATTGCTATCAACTTGGGTCCCCAGGTCCCTAATTACTTCTTCTGTACTTAATGGATTACCACCTATGTGGTAATTTGTGGGCACTTTGTTTTTGTCAAAGGAGATAACTATTCACTTTTTGGCATTTAGCTTGAGGCCATGGCTCTGGCACCAGTTGTCTGTTTCTATGAGGCCCTTTTGGATGATGCTTGTGTTGGCTGGAGAGTCGATTATGGCACCCAGTTTGCAGTCATCTGTGAACTTGGTCAGTCACAGTCCTTCGGTGTTGGCCTGTACCTCCGAGAAATATATACCGAACAAGAGAGGACCCAGGACTGAGCCTTGTGGGACACCACTTGTAACTGGTTTGGAGTCTGACATGGCACCAGCAATTCTAACCATGTGGGTTCTGTCCTTGAGCCAGTTTGCAATCCATCTAGTGACATAGGGGTTTATTTTTAAGCTGGTGAGCTTATCTATAATGCCCGAGTGGGGTATTGTATCGAAGGCTTTTGCGAGGTCCAGGTAGGCTGTGTGGACCACCTTCCCCTCATCAATGGCCTTGGTGACTGTTTCAAAGAAATCAGCCAGGTTTAAGAGGCAGGATCTGCCCTTAACAAAGTCGAACTGGGTAGGATCCAGTGTCTGTAGGTCCCCAATATATTTATATATGAGGTCCATGATGATCCTTTCCATAGCTTTGCAGACCAAACTAGTCAGGCTTATGGGGCAATAGTTTCCAGGATCCGTTGAGGCACCACATTTATGGAGAGGGACCACTGTTGCTGTATGCCACTCTTTGGGTACATATCCTGTAGTAAGGCTGAGATTGAACAGTAGTTTTATGTTTGGGTTTAGCTCTTCTTGGAGTTCATATAGGACGCAGCCCGGGACACCGTCTGGTCCCATTGATGCTGTGTTTTTTGCTTTGGAGAGGGTGGCTCTTACCTGAGCATCTGAGATGTCAGGGGTGCAGCACTCTGCTGGGATAGATATTTGCCCTTTTGGTGGGGAGGGGGGGAGAAGTTTTCACTAAACCTGTCAGCTAGGATGTTGGCAATGTCTGTGGGTTCGGTGTATTTTTTGTCATTTTGGACTAATTCTGAGCATATCTGGGAATTACCACCCAGGTTCCTAACATAACTAAAGAAAGCCTTGTGATTATCCTTAGTGTCCTGTGCAATTTTTCTCTCGAAGCTGGCCTTAGACAATTTTATGAGTGCCTGTAGTCTTTTGCTAATACTGATCAGTGATGCCTTCCCTTTTTGGGACTTTGCTCTATCATTTAGTAGCTTCCTCCTTCTATTGTATAGTTTGCTTATGGCTGGGGTCCACCAGACAGGACGTCTGCCTTTAGAGGATTGGGTCTTGGTTTTATTTGGGATCGCATGATCCATGCATTCCTGAAGGTGTTCATAGAATGCGTTTATAAAGGATTCTGCGGTCTGGGCCATATTTTCCACAGGCCAGGGGGCTTTGAAGGATTCCACCTCGGGTTTGAGGAGTGTGAAATTTGCTTTAGAGAAGTTTTTCACTGTGGTTTTCTGGGCAGGGGGTGGGGTCGGGATGTGAATATCCAGTGAGATTATGAGATCGGGATCCTTCTTCTGTTTTTGTTTTATATATATATATATATATATATATATATATATATATATATATATATCGGTTCCCTTCAGATCATCGAAGTTTAAAAACTTCGAATTTCATATGGCCGAGACCATATGATCAAAGTTTCAAAACTTTGAAAACCTGAAATAAAAACAAAAACAAAACAAAAAAATTTTCCTGGATGTTTTTGCAGGGGGCAAACCCCTCCACCCACCCCACATGGGGGACTGTGCCCCCCCACCACACCCACTATTTACAAACCTCCGATGAATGAAAAAGAAACCAAAAACTCACTGGTTGGATTCAAGACGCTCTCCACAAGATGCTGGAATATTTTTCCTTTTATTTACTGATAGACTTGAAGTGCGTTCAGTATCATGCACTTTTCAGCAAGTGAATACTCAACTTCTTCAGAATGCAAAACAGTGGAGCCTTCCAAAAGGCTGCCTTTAATACATCAATCAATTAACACTAATTAGAACATTTAAAAGGTCTGTTTCACTAATTAAAACAAGCATAGTAAACTGCAACCTATAAAAACAGTATGTAAAGACTAAAACAACCACCAGGGCTAGTCAATACAAAACATGCTTGATTCTATATAATAACAATAAAATATTTAGAAGTTAGAATCCATCACAGTATAATTAACAACACTGATGTGAAGATGTAAACTGTGTTTGTTACTTTTTCAATATTAATGTGCAAAATTAATACAAGTCATCCCCTATGCATTTCTTGCCATTTAGCTTTATTCCATGGCTCTGACACTAGTCATTTGTCTGTGTCAGCCCTTCCTAGAGAACATTTGTGTTGGTGTGGGATTCAATGACAGCTCCTAATTTGCAATCATCTGCAAATTTGGTCAGCCACAGACCAGTGACATTTGTCTTGACTTTAGAGAAGTAAATGCCAAAAAGGAGCAGTCCCAGGACCAATCCCTGCGGGACTTTGCTTGTGACTGGCCTCTTTGTAGAAGTGGAGTTCCCAATTCTAGCTTCCTGGGTCCTGTTTCTGAGCCAGCTGGCTATCCACTGGGTGACACAAGGGCTTGTACCTAACCTACTGACTTTGTCAACAATGTCTGAGTGAGGTATTGTGCCAAATGCCATGGTCATGTCAAGGTAGACAGTGTGAACCATTTTGCCCTCATCCATTGCTTTGGTGGCCTTCTCAAAGAACTTTCTCAGGCTGAGTAGGCATGACCTGCCTTTAACAAAACTAAATTGCATTGGGTCAGGTGTCTGGAGGTTACCTATGGCATTACTGATCATTTCCATGATAATTCCTTCATGTTTTTGCACATGAGACTAGTGAGACTTAGGGTTCTATCATTTCTAGGGTCTGTAGATGGCCCACCTTTGTCCAGATGGATGACTGTTGCTGTTCTCCATTTGTGAGGCACAAAGCCTGTTTGAAGGTTACAGCTGAACAGCAATTCCAGATGGCCTGATAGAGTCAAACAAAAAAACTTCACCAAATTTGATTACAACCTCCTGAGGGATGGTATAAACAGCTTTACAGCCCCCTCCCAGACTGGAGGAACTGGCACCAATCTCCATATCTACACCAAAGTGCTATATGAGCAACTATATAGATGCATGGAATCAGGAATACCTGACAGGACAAAATCATCCACCGCAAGGAAGAGTAAGCCTGTCTGGAGGACATCTGCAATAAATAAACTATATAACGAAAGGAAAAAATTGCTGTCCAGGACCAAGAAAGAGCAGGTGCCCAATTGGAAGCAATCTCTCCTTAGCTTGAACAAACAAATAAGAGCACTAGTGAAATCCTCTAAAGCCAACTTTGAGTCCAAATTGGCCACATCTACTAGAGACAATCATAAGGCCTTCTTCACATATGTCTGCAATCTCAAAGGAAGCACCCAGATCTATTCAGAACTAGTGGTCAAGGACAGCACATACACAAAAGCTGTAGATATAGCCAATCTACTGGCTGACAGATTCAGCAAAAACTTTACCCCTCTGCCTCCCATCAGTAAATCAGGACATCCTCAGTACCTGTTCCCCTCCCCTTATCTCTAGGGAACAGGTCATCACTGCCCTCTCAAAGGCAAAACTACAGCCTT
This sequence comes from Protopterus annectens, assembly GCF_019279795.1. Classification (NCBI taxonomy): domain Eukaryota; kingdom Metazoa; phylum Chordata; order Ceratodontiformes; family Protopteridae; genus Protopterus; species Protopterus annectens. The sequence goes on along the minus strand of NC_056744.1, from coordinate 1,128,514,817 downwards.
CATGGGACCCTATAACAACCCAGGCTGCATCCTACATGAACTCAGGCATGAACTTGCAGCACCATTAGGCACTCTATTCAGCCAAAGCCTGAGTACTGGCTTTGTCCCAGCTGAGTGGAGGGCAGCCACTGTCATCCCTTTACACAAAGGTGGAGTGCCACCAATCCAGGAAATTATAGACCCATCAAATCTCCAAGGTCATGGAACCGATTATCATGGGTCTCATTAACAGGGACATTGGCAACCTCCAAACACTCGACTTCATACAGTTTGGCTTTGTCAAGGGGAGGGCATGTCTGATAAATATGGTCAACTTCTTTGAGACAGTCACCAAAGCCATGGACGAGGGGAAGACGGTGCACACCGCCTACCTTGACCTGGCCAAATCATTCGACACTATTCCATACTTGGGCATAGTAGATAAACTCTCTCAACTAGGCATCAATCCATATGTTACCATATGGGTAGCAAACTGGCTCACTGATAGAACCCACCTAATCAAAATAGGGGAAGCCACCTCAAGCAGTAGACCCGTAACGAGCAGCATACCACAGGGATCGATCTTGGGGCCTCTTTTATTTGGGATATACTTCTCTGAGGTGCAAGCCAAAATCAGTGAGCTATGGATGACCAAGTTTGCAGATGACTGCAAGCTGGGTACAGTCATCAATTCCCCAAGTGATGTGGACGTCCCGGAAGAGGGTCTCACCCAAACAAATGACTGGTACCAGAAACATGGCCTCAAGCTGAATACCAAAAAATGCATCATCTTCCCCTTTGGGGAGAGTGACATCCCTACATATCACATTAATAACAACGTCATAAGCACACAATCATTAGTGAGGGATTTGGGCACCCAGGTTGAAAGCCACCTGATTTCTGGCCACCATGTTGCTTCCATTGTATGGAAATCTTTCTACAGGGCCCATCTCATAAGTAAGGGTATCTCATCCAGGGGACAAAGAGGTCATAAGTTCCCTGTATTCTTACCTTATAAGGCAAATTATTGAGCACAATGCCCCCTTTGGCATGTAACTCGCAAAGCACATGCAGCAGCTAGAGAGACCACAGAGGTTTCTCAACAGGAGAATCCAGGGTCTCAAACATCTACCCTACACAGATAGGCTAAAAGCCCTGTCCCTCTACTCACTTTTATACAGACTCCTGAGAGGTGACCTCTGTCTGGCATACAAAGCAATCTCCGACCCTGCCTTGATGGGACTGCTGTACATCTGCAAGTCAAGCTCTGCTCAAGCAACTCATACATGCAACCTCAACCTGGTCTGTGATATCAATAAGACTTGTTGGCGGGGCAGATTTGTGTCCCAGAGACTCCCCCATCTGTGGAACAGATTCACTCTCCATGTCAAGCAGAGTACCTGATTATCCCTTTTTAAGCGTAACATGAATAACTGGATGGGAAACAGAAAATACACTCCTGGGATTCCGCCTGTGTCCCTGCTGGACAGGGGCTCTGGGAACTGACTTGTCTAAACATGGGCTAAACTCTTGGGTAGGCTTATAAGGTCCTCATGGCCAGTAGCCTGGTAACCTTCTATGATCAAATGCTATTTAGAAGGCATCCTGGGATATTGTAGGGTCCCATTTATGCAGTGCTTCTGGCCTTAGAGATAGCATTAAGGACTTGTTCTCTAGCGATAGTAAATATATTTGATGGCATTTCATGCTGAGGGAGAGAGAGTGTCAAAGTTGGAGCTGAATTTGTTGGCCATTAGGTTTGCTGTATCTCCTATCTCAGTAGAGGTGGCTTCATTAACAATGAGCTGCACACACAACTGTGTATTGCCTTTGAGGATGTGGGCATAGCTAAAGAATGCCCTGCAGTTGCCCTTGGCCTGGTAGGCCAAATTTACTTTAAATTTGGCTTAGGCAGACTTTATTTGTCCTCTGAATTGTTTGTTTACTTTGAGAGTGTTTTATCTTGCTGTAGTAATACACCCTTAATTTGTGCCATGATTTTCTTCCTTCTGTGGTACTGCATATTGATGTGATTCCACAAGAGTCGCTTGTTTTTGCATTAGTTCTGTACTTTTTCCTGGTGGGCACAGCTGCCTCTATGCAGCTATTAACATGCTTGTATAGGGTTTCTATGAACAGTTCCACATAAGCAGCAGTGATTTTGTGATTCATTGGGACTTGAAATTTTGCCAGGTTATCAGTTAATAACAGGAAGTTAGGTCTAGAGTAGTTATTGAGCATTCCAGGTTATCTGGTTTTCCAAGTTTTATTTTTACTTCAAAGGAGATCATTTTGTTGTCTGGCATTACACTAGAGGGTGTACAGCACTCTCACATATTAGTGAGGACCAGATCCAGTATTTTTGTACCCCTAGTCAGTGTACTGAGAATCTGGTCCAGTAAGTTTGTGTTTACAAAATCCACAAATCTCTGTGCCTGCACGTTTGGTGTCATATATGATTCCCATTAAAACTGAAGTAATTAAAGTCACCCATTGTAATGGGATTAGGTTGAATGGTGAGTATTTCCAATAAGTGATAATGCATGTTATGGGTTTCCTGGGTCTTAGAGTAGGACCTATAGCTCACAAGGAAGTGGTAAGGGATTTTGCCTATGGTGATTTGAACGTGGAGAAGTTCAAATGCATTGTCCTGTTTGACCAGCCTTGAGGTATATTTATTTTTGATGTAAGTCGAGACACCCCCACCTTTAGTCCCTGTGTGTATGGCAGCTGGTCTAAATGTGTGGAAGGCATTATAGACATGCACTGCCCACATGCTTTCTGTGGCTTTAAACCATGTCTCAGTGACTGCACAGACATCAAAATTCTCTAGGGTGAGGAGAGCTATATGCTGCTAGTTTTTGTTTATTTGTAGTTGCCTGAAAGTTATGGCTGCACAATGTCAGTTATTTGGTGGAAACATCATTAACTAAATGAAATGTTAGTTAATAGTATATATAGGGAAATTAGTTTAAAGACAGTTCCAAGTATCTTCCAAAATTGTTCATACATACAGGGTAACAATGATGCAAACACAGTATTGTATACTATTGCATTGCACTGGCTTCATACGAGAAATAAATGCACCCAAGAGTAAAAATCTGACTTAAGTGTTGTAACGTGTATCCAAATTTGTGTAACAAGTATCAAGTTTTACTGCTCTTTAACATTGGTTTTGCATTCTTTATCTCTCTCTCTCTATATATATATATATATATATATATGTATATAAAATATAGGGTCTATATTAGAACACCAAAAGTTTAATGGTTCGAATCACTAAAGGTCGACCTTCAATGATCGAACCATTAAAATTTCAAATGTTCAGAAAAAATAAATTAAAAAAAAAGAAAATCTAAAGGGTGTAGGCAAGCCCCCCTGCACCCCACACACCCCCCGCTACTTAAATATACCAACTTCAAGACCACACTACATTGAAGTAAACAGAAATCTCCCCTTATGGAGATTTCAGTTTGCCCGTTCGTTCTGTACTTTCGCTATTCTCGTGTCGACAATGTCAGACTCGACATTGTCGGCTTTCGAGAATATAATAGGTAACCATATACTTCAGAAAGCTTGAAGTTTTAAAACTTTGAACTTCAAAAGGCCGAGACCATAAGATCAAAGTTTTGAAACTTAATTAAAAAAAAAAAATTAAATTACATTTTTTGCAGGAGGTAAGCCCCCCTCACCCCTTGCTAATTAAGTATGCCAACTCTGAGATCACACTACAGTGAGGAAAATGGTAACTATCCCATTCCATGCTATACAGTGATCTCCAATCAAAAATTTTGAAGCTTTAGAACTTCGATTTTATGATCTCGGCCCTTCTGATGGGGATCTATATATAGATATATACATATATATCTATATATAGATATATACATATATATATATATATATATATATATATATATATATATATATATATATATATATATATATATATGTGTGTGTGTGTGTGTGTGTGTGTGTGTGTATTATATATAGATATATAGTCCAAAAAGAAACCAGGATGCAGGTAAATGGATCCTTCAACAAAGTAGTCAAAATGTAAAGCAAAAACAGAAGAAGGATCCAGACCACGGCAAATAAAATCATGTATTTAATACAAAAAAAGACACAAGGTAAGCGCTTTTGCAGCTGCAAGCTGCTTCATCAGACAACCATTACAAAAACTCATCCACTTTTATATTTAGTCACACCAATCCAATGTTCACTTTAATCAAATATGCAAATGTTGCCTTAAAGTGTACTAGTGCCTGAATATTGTAACCTAGAAAATGTATAAAAGCATACATATATACATTCATATACATATTAAAATATACAGGAAATATATAAATACAAACAGTAGTTCATACCCTATATGTTCATCTAGGAAGTGGCCTATTCTTCAATACAGGTTTAATGGATATTTTGTCTGATAGAATGTTTTGATAGGAATATCATTTCTTATCAAAGATTTGTGGATGATATTTTTCTCCTGTGGGAAGGTGGATTGGATACCTTTGCTGTTTTTCTTGAATATATTTTCTTAAGTTCACTGCACATACCTCTTTGACCTCTATCAATTTTTTAGATGTCAATATACAGAGAACAGTTAATGGTGAATTTCAAACAGCTATTTTTAGAAAGGAATGCTATAGAGGTAATTTTGTACAAAGGAATAGCATGCACCCACCACACGTGTTCAAAAATGTGATGCAAGGACAGGCATTCAGGGTGTCAAGATTAACTGCAGATGATAGTAAGTTTAGAGATGAGCTTCACACATTAGAGGCAAATTTTGTTAAGAGAGGATATGGTCGAGAAGAGGTTCAACAAGTGATGAGGGCAACCACCGAAATGAGGGGAGAAAGAGGCAAACCATATTTTTCTGCTCCTATCAGAGACAAACGAAATCCACACCTAACTGCATGAGAGCGCTATTAACATACGCGAGTAACATTAAGTTAATGTTAGATATCTGTCGGAAGAACTGGAACATTCTGTGTGCTGATGAACAGATGCAAGGGGTAGTAGGAAATGTTCCTACTTTTGCTTAAAAAAATAAAAAGTCTCTAAAGAGACTTTTATGTGGACTTCATCAAGAGCTTGAAGTGGTACCGCATATGAACCATTCCAATCATGGTACTTTTCCCTGCAGTGGTTGTAATTTATGTAGATACTTAGACAGTAGTGGTAGTTTTTTACAACCTGACACTAGAAGGCAGCTATACTTTAAATTAGTTGCCAATTGTAATACTACCCATATAGTCTATCTAGCATACTGTGTTATCTGCCACTCCTTTTATGTGGGGATGACTACAGGGAGATTGAAAGATTGAGATATCGCATTAGGGAACATATGTATGACATTTCACGACAGACAGAAACCAATGCACTGGCTAGACATGTATTAATTTTTGGTGTTACACATGAGTTTAAATTCATGGTCATTGAGATTGTTGCCCAGGGGCATAGGGGTGGGGATTAAAGGAATAAGGCTGAAATGAAAGATCTTGACTGGATCATATGAATGCATGCTTACATGGGTTCAGGCTTTAACGACAAAATATCCATTAAGCCTATATTGAAGAATAGGCCCCTTCCTAGATGAACATATAGGGTATGAACTACTGTTTATATTTATATATTTCCTGTATATTTTAATATGTATATGAATGTATATATGTATGCTTTTATACATTTTCTAGGTTACTATATATATATATATATATATATATATATATATATATATATATATATATATATATGTTAATTTTTCATATTTATTAGTATACGACCTTGTTTAGATAGGTTTTATGGCCCTTCAGGCACTAGGACACTTTAAGGCAACATTTGCATATTTGATTAAAGTGGACATTGGATTGGTGTGACTAAATATAAAAGTGGATGAGTTTTTGTAATGGTTGTCTGATGAAGCAGCTTGCAGCTGCGAAAGGGCTTACCTTGTGTCTTTTTTCGTATTAAATACATGATTTTATTTGCCATAATCATAGGTTCATAGGTTCATACTAGGCTATCTGCCTTAGGGCATTTATAAGCCTAGCCAGAATGTGTTTGGCTTTCGCCGCCCATTTTAAATTTATTTTGCTATGCCCTTTTTCGAGGTTAGTATACTGTGCCTCTGTCTAACAGTGACACAGAAGTGATACCCAGGGTAAACCTACGATCTCCCATCCACTCATCAAGATTCCTCTTGAAGAGAGTCAATGAGGGACTCTGCCTAACCTGGACTGGGATTTTATTCCAGAGTGAAGGGAGCCTCTGAGTTATGAATCTGTCCCTCCAGCATGTCCTATTTATTTCAGTGTTGAGGTTCAAGTCTCTCGAGCGCGTAGCTTGATGGGATTTAGATTTTCTGAGGTGCAGCATGTCCATTAATTCCGGGTTGGACATGGTTTTATACATCAGGCACAGATCGCCTCTGAACAGGCGGTATGCCACTGAGTAGAGCTGGAGTTTCTTTAACCGAGCAGCATATATCTGTTTGTGCCCTTTGATCCTCTTGGTGAGGTACTTTTGGGGTCTTTCCAGTTGCTGCAGGTGTCTGGTAGGGTACATCCCAAAAGGGGCATTGTACACAATTATGGGCCTGATGAGGGATGAGTAAAGAGGCACGATGACCTCCCCTGATATAGATGTGAATCCCTTCATGATTAGGTGGGCTATATAAAATGTTTTTCTAACCACATTGGCCACGTGGTTGTCAAATGAGAGATTGCTATCAACTTGGGTCCCCAGGTCCCTAATTACTTCTTCTGTACTTAATGGATTACCACCTATGTGGTAATTTGTGGGCACTTTGTTTTTGTCAAAGGGGATAACTATACTCTTTTTGGCATTTAGCTTGAGGCCATGGCTCTGGCACCAGTTGTCTGATTCTATGAGGCCCTTTTGGATGATGCTTGTGTCGGCTGGAGAGTCGATTATGGCACCCAGTTTGCAGTCATCTGTGAACTTGGTCAGTCACAGTCCTTCGGTGTTGGCCTGTACCTCCGAGAAATATATACCGAACAAGAGAGGACCCAGGACTGAGCCTTGTGGGACACCACTTGTAACTGGTTTGGAGTCTGACATGTCACCAGCAATTCTAACCATGTGGGTTCTGTCCTTGAGCCAGTTTGCAATCCATCCACTGAAGATAGGGCAAAGTTCATTGCGGTGCCCAAATGGTTCCTTTCACAGGGGAAAGGATTTCGGCAGTCCATTTCAGTTAAATGCAGTTTTGGAGAAGTGGAGTCAGGTGAGTAACATTCGATGAAATGAAATTTCGTTCATACAAGGCAGACCCATAGTATATATCCATAGTATGTGTGTATGTGTATATATATATATATATATATATATATATATATATATATATATATATATATATATATATATATATATATAAAAAGAGAGAGAGAGAGCGATAGATATAAATATATTTAATTTGTTTTTTGGCTTTCATTCCCCCACCTGTTCTCAGGTCTCACAAATCTCATTTGATTACCAATGTTGTCATCACCCAACGACACCTTAAATCCTAAAGATCCTCAGAGTGAAGTATCCTTCATCTACAGGGAAGATTTTCCCTTTCTTAAATGCGTTATTGTTATGGAGTGTGAGTGTATGTATCCTATTGATGGTAACCACCTACGTATGAGGTGGAGCTGTGCTAATTCTCAAGATGCGTATCTTGTGCACATGTTACCATGTACATACCCCAATTTAGGAAAGTTCCAGTAGACATCAAACAGTCTATGACTTCAGCCAATAACAAACACATTGCTTCTGCAAAGAATAAACATGTAGTGCCTCCACCTCCCCATCCCACCCTGTTACCAATAAACAACAGCTGGCATCTGGTCACCTGATTCTTTATTCCAGGCTGTTTCTGTAAACCCTGAGCCATGGATCAAACTGGTTGTGTGGCCAGACTGGATAGTTCTGACTCTACTAATAGCCCAGCAGATTCTTTATTAAATATTAATGATGATACACATCTGTAATCAGAAGAACTGCAACCACTAAAATATAAAATATTTAATTATTCAAAATTCATTGACACATAGGAAGATGATATATAGTTGTCTATTTTTCAAGTTAATGTAAATTACTATAATCATAGGATTTAACAAGTAAAACATTAGTTTGGGAACATCCCTACATATTTATCCTGTTTACAACTAAATCTAGTATGTCAGAGCCATCCCCAGTGTTTTACTTCACTCAAACCTTTCTATAGTTGATACAATAATTAAAAGTATCTGTTCCTTTTGCTTATATTTAATATGAGAAACTGTTGTGTGTACCTTTCTGTTTTGGATAGAGTATCAGTAATTTTCCATATCATTGCCAGTTGTTATGCTTGTGTTTATCTTATCACTTCTCCTTTGGTGTAATATTTGCTTAAATTTCATCAAAGCTTACAAGAACTAGACCACTAGACCCTACATCTTTTAACATTGTAGACTTATACTGAGGTTAATTAAAGCAAATACAAATGCTGTACCTTTCAAACTTTTGATAGGCATTTGTTTTTTGAGTCAATATATATTAGCTCTTAAAAATAATTTTTTTAATTACTGCATATCACCTGACAGCTACAAGCATGCATAGTGCTAAGAGTGGCTCTGTATCACGAGGACAGCATTAGTGAAAATGAAATATGTTGCACAAACCATGGTAGCTCCATTAAACAATTTGTGCTGTGGAATAGCATTGCCAGTGTGTCACTATAATACATAAAATTCTTACAACAAATGCCAGCGAACAATACACAATGGTAGAAGAGATGTTCATGTTGTATGCCACAGAAAGTTAAGTACAGGGGAATGTAAATGACCATTCTGCTATGCTGTTGTCACCAAAATAAGGTTCAGAAAGGAAGTGACCACATAGTACCAGGCCAGTTTTGCACCATATTTTTTTAGCAGTCAGCCTTGTGGTGCCCTGGTATTCAAGCAGTCCTTCTCCTGCTGCACTCTTCATGGTCTGCATTGATGGTTATATTTTGTGCAGAAATGGGAGGTCACATGCACCTCTTTGAGGTCTACTAATGCCTGTCTGTCTCTCTACTCCTGCATTATACATATTGCTTATGTCATGGGGCTATATCAGCTTGAGCAAAGAGCATGATGCCATGCTAACTGGTGGCATGTGCTGCTGAGGCATAAAGTACCATAACTGTGAATTATTATGGTATGCCATTTACAAGCATGGCACCCTAGACTGTTTGAGCATAACACTATAAGCGTTCTCTCAATTTAATTTCTCTTAGTCTTTTGGGTTTCTAATTCTATCTTATGATGGGAATGGACCCCATTCCCAAGTCAGTGTATGACTAGAGTATATGAAATTACTATTGTTTCAGTCTTTGATGTTAGCCAAAAGTGCTCTTCTCAACAGCATCAATGTACCCAGAATTGCCGCCTTCTGTAATTCATATAGGGTTAAATGTTTGTTAACATATCCACTGTAAGTATGACTGTAAATTCATTTTTATTAGACCCACTGTTGCTACAGCTATTGCCCTTGTTTCTGCTTCCAAATCCTGATATTTTATGGTTTTGTGTCTCTGTGTATGTAAGACAGTACTCAGAGGATGTAGCAATTTCAATGATCAATGCTACTTTTGTCCTGTTTTCAGTCTATTACATCTGGTTTGCTCACATCTGTTTTTTAAACTATTGGTAATGGGTGATTCTACGTGTTATACACATCATCATTCTCTATAATGCTTTGCGGTCATTTTTCCCATGGATCTCGGCTACTTCTATATTGTAGTGTTTGCACAATCCCCAGTGTGACAGGGTCTATATTAGAATGTTGAGGTTTAAAACCTTTGAATGTTCTAATATCAAACCCTACAGAGTGAAAGCTTAAAATATCGAAGCAACAGAAACCCGAAATCTTTCCTAGGGAAAGATTTTGGTTGTCCGTTTCTGTTGCTTCAGTATTTTCAGCGCTGTGGTGGAAAGTTACGGTTCAGGTTCAGGTAAGTGTGTGATTGTGTGGATGTGAGGGTTAGGGTGGGTTAAGTGAGTTAGGGTTAGGGCACGGGTTAGGTATGTGTGCGATTGTGTGGACATGAAGGTTAGGGCGGGTTAGGTGAGTTAGGATTAGGGAGCGGGTGAGATGAGTGTGCAATAGTGCCGGACCTTAGGGTTAGGGTTTGGGTTAAGGTAAGTGGATAGTTAGTGGTGTGTGCGTATAGTTTAGTGTAGGGTTAGTTGTAAGATTTTGGGTGTGTGTGGATTGCTGTTTGTTTGGTGTGCTTGTGTTGCATGTATGTACTTTGGAACAGCGATTTTTTTTTTCCCTGGGAAAAAAATCGCTGTTCTGACAGTTCGAGATTGTAAGCTTTTGCTTACATAGGGTCGATTAATCACCATTCGCTTCTTTAAGCGGTTGGTGATCTAATATAGACCCGTGTGACAGTGTTACCACATTATTGTGCCTTTCAGTTTATAAGCCCTCTGCCATGAGTGTATCACACCTAGTAAAGTACAGTTGTGCACACTTACCATAAATGTAGATGTTCCAGTGTATTCACTGTTGCAGTCATTACATTTGAGTTATCTGCTTGCAGGTAGCCCTCAGTCGGCCTGATTAACAAAGTCTTGGGTCCTGCATCGGTTGCTGTCCCTTCTTCCATGACGTCAGGTCGTCAGGGATATAAAACATGCAGCTGATGCCATTACATCAGTTTTTCTTACCCCAGGTGTCAGGTGCCCCCTAATGGGAAGCAAATATAAAAGTACAATGACTGATAAACCATAAACGAAAAAACAAACTGGTGAAGAAAACGCCAAATTGACAGCAAACCCAAAAAACAACTCCGCTTTAATCACTTTTAAACGCACAAAATAAGAACATTTTTTGTCCTGCTGGAATAGCAGAACTTCTCCAGAAATCAGCGTTACAGTGAATTACAGCCTTATATAAGATTTTGACCATTTGGCGCCAAAATTCAACAACACAGTTAATATGTATTTAAAGCTATATAGCTACACTACATTATTTCTATTAATTTAATTGCAATCTAAATAAAATTTTATAAATACACACACTATATAAATCAAATAGAATAATTGATTAAAAAATATTAATTAAACTTAGATCAATTTTAAAATATTAAAAATATTCATCTATTAAAAACTTAGAAAAGACATTCATAAACAATCTCCTAAAAACCCATATTCTAGGTGATGTATCATCTTATATTTTAAATAGCTTCATACTATATCGGGACTGTCCTACGTTTACAACCAGTAGCAGCTTCTATTCATACAGCTTTGTTCGTATACTTATATTAAAAATTCTTTAAAAAACTATGTATATATAAAAAATCCTATATTCTAGATGATGTGTACTCGTATCATCTTATACTTACATAACTTCATACTACATCGGGAATATCCTACGTTTTCAGCCAATAACAGCTTCTATTCATACATCTTATTTTATGAATTTATTATGAATTCTATTAAAAAACTGTATACAAACTTATATTTTATGTTTCATTATATGTTTGATGCAAAATCGAAAAGTTGATGGATGATACCATCAATCTTTTTATAAAGAGTTAATTATAAAATACAATATAAAATATATACACACTCAAAAAATCATCGATTCTTACTTAAACTTGTACATGCCTTACAACTAGCTATAAATCCATAAATTATACATTAGCTATTAATTAATTATTAAAAGTTGATATATATGAATTTGAAAAGTGAGTGTAGTTAAATTACTCATCTATGGTAAGGAAATAAAACTATCTTCATCTCTCTAAACTCTTGAGTTTTAACAAACACATAATTGAACATTTATCATTGAGCCCAGGGCACATATAGGCATTAAGCCTTATTTGCCATAACAATTCTATTCTTTCCAAAATTAAACTAATTGGGCCTCCTCTAATATCCTGATTAACTTGTTGAACTACTTTAAATTTAAACTTATGTTCAGGATTTAAATCGATGTGTCTAGCTAGAGCATTCTCTTCCTTATGTTGGTTTATAGCCCTCATATGTTCTGAAACTCTCTCTTTTAATTTCCGATCAGTTTTTCCAATATAAAACGATGGAAATGCTTGACATTTAGCTATATAAACCACTCCTTTACTATTGCAATTGAATCTTCCTTTGAGGTTGATTTTATAATCAATAACTTCTGTACTATTTCCCATGTCCATTAGATAACAAAATGAGCAATGTCCACATTGCATCATTCCTTGATTTCTGATCGGCATATTTTTTTGCTTCTGAAAAATTTGTTTGAAATTGTTAGTTTTTCTCCAAACAATTTTAGGAGTGAAATTGAATACTAAAGCTAAACTAACATCATCCTTCAATAATGACCAATTCTTGATTATTATCTCTTTAATGGGTTTGTAATTTGAAGAAAAATTGAATATGCATGCAAGATAAAAATTTGTACTGATGTTATTTTTTTCTTTTTCAAGAAGTATCATATCTCTATTATCGTCTTGCATGTTACTTTCCACAACTTTATCTCTTAATATAGGTGTATATAAACTACTTTCCCTTTTTGCTTTCACCTCAGAAATGATGTCTTCTATCAATTTTATTGGATATGCCCTATTTAGAAACATCTGTTTCAGTGTTAAACATTCTTCTAAAAAATTTCCATCCGTTGTTGTCATTCTTGCCGCTCGAACTAATTGCCCCTTTAAAACTGAACGCTTTTGATACAACGGATGTGCACTTGAAAAGTGTAAAAATTTATTTGAATATGTTGGTTTTCGATACACCTGAGCCTCATATTGCTTTAGTTGAAAATTTTTGATTAGTTGTATGTCCAAATATGCTATTGATGTAGTATTGAAGGTGTAAGTGAAATTCAAAAATTTAGTAGATTGATTCAACATCTTCACAAAAGTATCAGCTGTTTGCTCTATACCTTTGAAAATTACAAAAGTATCATCAATAAATCTAACGTAGAACTTCACTACATCTTGGAACAAGGTTTTAGAAAATATATATGTACTTTCCCAGTATGACATCACCAGGTTCGCATAACTAGAACCACATGGTGATCCCATAGCTACCCCCTTCTTTTGTATATAATATTGATTTTCGAAGAGGATGAAGTTATAGGAAAGAACTATATCTAAAAGTTCTTGAATTAAAGTAACTTCAGAATCCGATGCATGTTTTTGACACATCCTGCTAGTAACCCATTCAATCCCTTCTGTATGTGGGATATTAGTATACAATTCTCTAACATCAATAGTTAAAAAATTGTATTCATCTTTATATGTGAAATTATTTATTTTTTCCAAGAACTTCCATGAGTCTTTTATTATCCATTCTTCTTTTACAACATATTTCTTAAGGATAGAATCAATGAATTCTGCACATGTGTATGGAGAAGAATTTCTCCCATCCACTATTGGTCTGAATGGGGGATTCTGTAGGTTTTTATGGATCTTCGGCACCCCGAAAATACAGGGTGCTTTTGGTGCCATTATCACCAAATAGTTATAAACATGTATGTCGATTCTACCCTCAATAAACAACTCATTTAAAAAACTTTTTATAAACTGATTAGCCTTATTATACTCATTGAGTGATGCTAATTCATAAACATCAGTTGAAATAATCTCTCTTATACGTTGGACATAATATGGAACGTCCATAAAGACTAGGCCACCGCCTTTATCCGGGTTCATTATTCTAACATTAGTCATTAATAAACATTCCAAAATATCCCTCTCCTCTAGTTTTAAATTATCGATAAATTTGGAATTATTCTTATTCAATTCCCTTAGATCCAATTCACATATTTTTTCAAAAATACCCAGCAAATTGTGTAGGGGTGGGTTAAAACAACTTGCAACTCTAAATTCATGTACGTTATTAGTTGCATCTTGTTGCCCTCCCAACAAATATTTTAAATTTAATTTTCGCTCAAAAAGCTTTAAATCACATATAGTTTCTACTAAATTCATCTTGCATGCTGGAACAAAAGTTAAGCCTCTAGAGAGGATATCCGCTAAATTCTGTGTAACCTGAAAAGTAGAAAAATTATAAATTGTAAAATCATTATCTTTGTTTTTAATTAATTCAGGTCCACATGTATCAACAATGTCACTGGTCATCTCCTCTTGCTCTGGTTCCTCTTCCTGTTCCATTGCATTTTCCGTGTGTTGTTCGGAAAACCCTGATGATTATTATTTTTGTTATTATTATTATTATGTGCTTGATTATTATTGTCTGCTTTTCTGTTGTTATGCCCCTTCAGCCTTTCGCTTCTTCTCATTTGCATGTCTTCCATCTGATTATCACATTTTTGTATTGTTGATGAATTATTGTTCAAATTACTATTGCCATCTCTAGACTGATTAGAGTTTAAATCATTATTTTGACCATCAAAAGAGCTTGATTGCTTATTAGACCAAACCTGAGCCAGCGGCGGTTGTGGGTATGCTTGGCCTTTCTCGTATTGCGCTCTATCCCTTTCCAGTTTTCTGATTTTAGTTTTCCTCATTTTCTCAATATGTTGCTCTAAACTTTGAAAACACCTGTTATAATCATATTTATACCGTGAAAAGTCTTTATGTCCTTTAATTGCTACATCCAATTTCTCTATTTTTTCCTCTATATCTTTTATTATGAACGTATAGTGTTTTATCATAGTATGCATAAGCTGGAAGCTCTGCTGATTAAACAACTGAATGAGCTCTTTATGAAATAAAGACCCCGGTATTAACCCAGGTGGGTAGCGCCAACATCTCAGTCCCTTTGGGGCAATTTCAGCTCTAAGACACTCCTGAAAATATTCAATTTCAAGATTCAACTTTTTATGTTTAAGCATATTTGCGTCTAAATCATTTAGTAAGTCCGATAATATTATATCATTTTCACCTGAATTGTCCAAGGCGTTGATGCCTTGATCTGATTTGTATAACCCTACTGGTAAAGTAAGCCAGTCTTTTAAATTAGGCATTTTTGTAGAATCTCTCATTATAGGCTGAATTACTTCATTAATATTAGCCAATGCAGTGGCTACATTATCTTGATCTAATCTTGGCATGCCATGCCCATGCTCTCCATTATGTTCATTAGATTGTTGTAAAGATATACGAGAAACAGTACCTGTTTGAGTATGCGCTACTCGAACTCTTTCAGCCATAGCTGGTTCTAGTATATGTTCGAGTTGTGGCTGCTCTTTGTTGACCCTTCGGCCCCTTGGTGCTGTATGCCCCGATGCTGTTATTATGTCCTCATTTGTATCGGCAATAACAATCCGATTTTGCTGTTGCTGTTGGGAAGCTGCTACATTATCCAGTCTCTAAGACTGGCTTACTTTACCAGTAGGGTTATACAAATCAGATCAATGCATCAACGCCTTGGACAATTCAGGTGAAAATGATATAATATTATCGGACTTACTAAATGGTTTAGATGCAAATATGCTTAAACATAAAAAGTTGAATCTTGAAATTGAATATTTTCAGGAGTGTCTTAGAGCTGAAATTGTTCCAAAGGGACTGAGATGTTGGTGCTACCCAACTGGGTTAATACCGGGGTCTTTATTTCATAAAGAGCTCATTCAGTTGTTTAATCAGCAGGGCTTCCAGCTTATGCATACTATGATAAAACACTATACATTCATAATAAAAGATACAGAGGAAGAAATAGAGAAATTGGATGTAGCAATTAAAGGACGTAAAGACTTTTCATGGTATAAATATGATTATACCAGGTGTTTTCAAAGTATAGAGTAACATATTGAGAAAATGAGGAAAACTAAAATCAGAAAACTGGAAAGGGATAGAGCGCAATACGACAAAGGCCAAGTGTACCCACAACCGCCGCTGGCTCAGGTTTGGTCTAATAAGCAATCAAGCTCTTTCGATGGTCAAAATAACGATTTAAACTCTAATCAATCTAGAGATGGCAATAGTAATTTGAACAATAATTCATCAACAATACAAGAATGTGATAATCAGATGGAAGACATGCAAGTGAGAAGAAGCGAAAGGCTGAAGGGGCATAACAAGAGAAAAGCAGACAATAATAATCAATCACATAATAATAATAATAACAAAAATAATAATCATCAGGGTTTTCCGAACAACACACGAAAAAAGCAATGGAACAGGAAGAGGAACCAGAACAAGAGGAGATGACCAGTGACATTGTTGATACATGTGGACCCGAATTAATTAAAAACAAAGATAATGATTTTACAATTTATATTTTTTCTACTTTTCAGGTCACACAGAATTTAGCGGATATCCTCTCTAGAGGCTTAACTTTTGTTCCAGCATGCAAGATGAATTTAGCAGAAACTATATGTGATTTAAAGCTTTTTGTGAGAAAATTAAATTTAAAATATTTGTTGGGAGGGCAACGAGATGCAACTAATAATGTACATGAATTTAGAGTTGCAAGTTGTTTTGGCCCACCCCTACACAATTCGCTGGGTATTTTTGAAAAAAAAATATGTGAATTGGATCTAAGGGAATTGAATAAGAATTCCAAATTTATCGATAATTTAAAACCAGAGGAGAGGGATATTTTGGAATGTTAATTAATGACGAATGTTAGAATAATGAACCCGGATAAAGGCGGTGGCCTAGTCTTTATGGACGTTCCAGATTATGTCCAACGTTTAAGAGAGATTATTTCAACTGATGTTTATGAATTAGTGTCACTCAATGAGTATAATAAGGCTAATTAGTTTATAAAAAGTTTTTTTTAAATGAGTTGTTTATTGAGGGTAGAATCGACATACATGTTTATAACTATTTGGTGATAATGGCACCAAATGCACCCTGTATTTTCGGGGTGCCGAAGATCCATAAAAACCTACAGAATCCCACATTCAGACCAATAGTGAATGGGAGAAATTCTTCTACATATGCATGTGCAAAATTCATTGATTCTATCCTTGAGAAATATGTCGTAAAAGAAGAATGGATAATAAAAGACTCATGGATGTTCTTGGAAAAAATAAATAATTTCACATATAAAGATGAATACAATTTTTTAACTATTGATGTTAGGGAATTGTATACTAGTATCCCACATACAGAAGGGATTGAATGGGTTACTAGCAGGATGTGTCAAAAACATGCATCGGATTCTGAAGTTACTTTAATTCAAGAACTTTTAGATATAGTTCTTTCCTATAACTTCATCATTTTCGAAAATCAATATTATATACAAAAGAAGGGGGTAGCTGTGGGATCACCATGTGGTTCTAGTTATGCGAACCTGGTGATGTCATACTGGGAAAGTACGTATATATTTTCTAAACCCTTGTTCCAAGATGTAGTGAAGTTCTACGTTAGATTTATTGATGATATTTTTGTAATTTTCGAAGGTATATAGCAAACAGCTGATACTTTTGTGAAGATGTTGAATCAATCTACTGAATTTTTGAATTTCACTTACACCTTCAATACTACATCAATAGCATATTTGGACATACAACTAATCAAAAATTGTCAACTAAAGCAATATGAGGCTTGGGTGTATCAAAAACCAACATATTCAAATAAATTTTTACACTTTTCAAGTGCACATCCGTTGTATCAAAAGCGCTCAGTTTTAAAGGGGCAATTAGTTCGAGCAGCAAGAATAACAACAACTGATGGAAAATTTTCAGAAGAATGTTTAACACTGAAACATATGTTTCTAAATAGGGCATATCCAATAAAATTGATAGAAGACATCATTTCTGAGGTGAAATCAAAAAGGGAAAGTAGTTTATATACACTTATATTAAGAGATAAAGTTGTGGAAAGTAACATACAAGACGATAATACAGATATGATAATTCTTGAAAAAGAAAAAAATAACATCAGTACAAATTTTTATCTTGCATGCATATTCAATTTTTCTTCAAATTACAAACCCATTAAAGAGATAATAATCAAGAATTGGTCATTATTGAAGGATGATGTTAGTTTAGCTTCAGTATTCAATTTCTCACCTAAAATTGTTTGGAGAAAAACTAACAATTTCAAACAAATTTTTCAGAAGCAAAAAAAATCTGCTGATCAGAAATCAAGGAATGATGCAATGTGGACATTGCTCGTTTTGTTATCTAATGGACATGGGAAATAGTATAAAAGTTATTGATTATAAAATCGACCTCAAAGGAAGATTCAATTGCAATAGTAAAGGAGTGGTTTATATAGCTAAATGTCAAGCATGTCCATCATTTTATATTGGAAAAACTGATCGGAAATTAAAAGAGAGAGTTTCAGAACATATGAGGGCTATAAACCAACATAAGGAAAAGAATGCTCTAACTAGACACTTCGATTTAAATCCTGAACATAAGTTTAAATTTAAAGTAGTTCAACAAGTTAATCAGGATATTAGAGGAGGCCCAATTAGTTTAATTTTGGAAAGAATAGAATTGTTATGGCAAATAAGGCTTAATGCCTATATGTGACCTGGGCTCAATGATAAATGTTCAATTATGTGTTTGTTAAAACTCAAGAGTTTAGAGAGATGAAGATAGTTTTATTTCGTTACCATAGATGAGTAATTTAACTACACTCACTTTTCAAATTCATATATATCATCTTTTAATAATTAATTAATAGTTAATGTATAATTTATGGATTTATAGCTAGTTGTAAGGCATGTACAAGATTAAGTAGGAATCGATGATTTTTTGTGTGTGTATATATTTTATATTGTATTTTATAATTAACTCTTTATAAAAAGATTGATGGTATCATCCGTCAACTTTTCGATTTTGCATCAAACATATAATGAAACACAAAATATAAAATATTAGTTTGTATACAGTTTTTTAATAGAATTCATAATAAATTCATAAAATAAAATGTATGAATAGAAGCTGTTACTGGCTGAAAACGTAGGATATTCCCGATGTAGTATGAAGTTATGTAAGTATAAGATGATATGAGTACACATCATCTAGAATATAGGATTTTTTATATATGCACAGTTTTTTAAAGAATTTTTAATATAATTATACAAACAAAGCTGTATGAATAGAAGCTGCTACTGGTTGTAAACGTAGGACAGTCCCGATATAGTATGAAGCTATTTAAAATATAAGATGATACATCTCCTAGAATATGTTTTTTTTAGGAGATTGTTTATGAATGTCTTTTCTAAGTTTTTAATAGATGAATATTTTTAATATTTTAAAATTGATCTAAGTTTAATTAATATTTTTCAATCAATTATTCTATTTGATTTATATAGTGTGTATATTTATAAAATTTTATTTAGATTGCAATTAAATTAATAGAAATAATGTAGTGTAGCTATATAGCTTTAAATACATATTAACTGTGTTGTTTCATTTTGGCGCCAAATGGTTAAAAGTTTATATAAGGCTGTAATTCATTGTAACGCTGATTTCTAAAGAAGTTCTGCTATTCCAGCAGGACGAAAAACGTTTTTATTTTGTGCGTTTAAAAGTGATTAAAGCGGAGTTGTTTTTTGGGTTTGCTGTCAATTTGGCGTTTTCTTCACCATAAAAGTACAATGATATACCTCCAACAAAAAAGCAAATACACCAAAAAGGCTTTTAAGCATAGTAAATGAAAGTAGAGGTATAGCCAAAAAGAAGTTAGGAGGCTGGAGGGAGGGTAACCAGGACTGCAACAGTGAATACACATGAACATCTACATTTATGGTAAGTGTACACAACTGTACTATGTTCTTCGTGTTTCACTGTTGCAGTCATTACATTTGGGTAGATTCCTAAAGCTATGGTTGGGAGGAGGAATTTAGGTAGCATTAGGACCAGCTATAAGGCCCTGCAAGACTGCAGTGGCAAAGCCAACTCTGGATTTAGTGAAAATAGGCAAATGATAATGCTTGGTGAAAGTATGTACAGAAATCCAGGTAGCAGCTTCTAGGATGTCTCTGGTAGGGACGCCTCTGAGAAAGGCTGCAGAAGTAGATGCAGCCCTGGTGGAGTGAGGTCTGATCCCCTGGGGGATAGGTTTTCCATGGTGCTTATAGCAGTAATTAATGCAATGGCCTATCCATTTAGAAATGGTTTGTTTTGAAATAGCCTTCCCCTCTGCCCCTGCAACAAATGCTACCAGCAGTTGTTCAGATTTCCTTTGAGGTTTAATCCTATCCAAGTAAAATCTAAGTTCTCTGTCCATATCTATGGAATGCAGCATTCATTCCCTTTTGTTCTGTGGATTTGGAAAGAAGGTTGGCAAATGAATGGACTGATTAAGAGCCACACTGGATACCACCTTGGGGATGAAGGATGGATTGGTTCTGAGGGACACCCTGTCCGCATGAAAGATGATGAAAGGCTCCACTGCCATAAGGGCCTGTAATTCAGATACCCTTCTAGCTGAAGTGATTGCTAAAAGGAAAGCTGTTTTCCAAGAAAGACATTTTAAGTATGCAGTAGCAGCTGGCTCGAAAGGAGGTGGAGTGAGTTTCTCCAAAACAAAGTTAAGGTCCCAGGCTGGGGTTGGAGCTCTCCTGGGTGGTCTCAAATTTTTGGCCCATCTGAGGAACTGCTTGAGCAGTGGATGAGAGAAGAGGTGAGGTTCTGTGTTATAATTAGCTGAAATGGCTGAGGCATAGATTTTAATGGAGGAAAAAGCCAGGCCCTTGTGAAGCATCTCAGTTAAGTACTGTAAAATCTGAGGTAAATTGTGCACTGCTGTGCTCATCCCTTGAGATTGGTTCCAAGTACAGAATCTTTTCCATTTTTCAGCATACGATTTTCTAGTACTAGGCCTCATTGCCTCTAAAATGATATCCATCACAGGTTTACTGAGGAATGGTAAAGGAGAGATTATGTAATGAGCCAGGCTGCAAGGTTCAGTGTTAGAAGCTGATGGTGCAAAATCTGGTTCTCCTGCTGAGACAACAGGGAAGGAGTCTGAGTGTTGGCGTGGCCAGTCTGGAGCAATCAAAATCATCCTTGGTTTGTCCTGTTTGATTTTTAGTAGTACTTTGGATAGCAGAGGCAGTGGTGGGAAGGCATAGACTGATAGGTTTTTCCAGCTGAAGGACAGAGCATCTACATTCCAGGCTTGTTTGTGGGGAG
This sequence comes from Protopterus annectens, assembly GCF_019279795.1. NCBI lineage: Eukaryota > Metazoa > Chordata > Ceratodontiformes > Protopteridae > Protopterus > Protopterus annectens. Next base: position 1,128,493,790 of record NC_056744.1, on the reverse strand, counting down.
TCCTTGTGCAAAATTTGTCCAATTGGTAGTTTTGGGGGGAGGCAAACAGGTCTATATCTGGGCTCCCTCATTTGCTTGTCAACATGTTGAAAATTCTTGGTTCCAGTTTCCACTTGTGTGGGTCCATGAGGTTTCTGCTTAGTCCGTCTGCCAGTGTATTTAATTTTCCTGGCAGGAATTGAGCTTGTAGGTACACTTGGTAGCTCAAGGCTGTGTTCCACAATGCCATGGCCAGTCTGCAGAGGGGGTAAGAATGTGTACCCCCCTGCTTGTTTATGTACCACATGACAGTAGTGTTGTCCATCTTTACCATTAGTTGTCCTGGAAGAATGTGGTCCTTGAAGGCTGTCAGAGCATTCTGCACAGCTAACATTTCTTTTTGAATGATATGCAGGTGCATTTGACTTGGGTTCCATTTGCCCTGAATGCACTTCCCTGCCAGGTGAGCCCCCATGCATAGTCTGATGTGTCTGTTGTTGGGGTTTGGGCAGCAGGGGGTTATGTAAAAGGTAGTCCCTTGTTTTGGTGGCAGGCCTCTGCCCACCAAAGGAACTCTAGGCATAGGTAAGGTATGATAGGAATCATTGGTTCTAGATCCTGAGGATGTTGACACCATAGGCTTTTTAGATACCACTGTAGTTTCCTCATATGCAGTCTTGCATATGGAATTAGAAGAATGCAGGAGGCCATGAACCCCAAGGCTTGCAGTATTTGTCTTGCAGATAGCAGGGTTTTTGTGGCCACTTGTTTGAAGTAGATTGTCAAATGAATTTGTTTCTCTGGCGTGAAGGAAGCCATCTGGGAAGTTGTATTCAAGCTTGCTCCCAGGAATATAATTTGTTGACAGGGTCCCAGGTGTGATTTCTTCTTGTTTATGGTGTACCCCAGACAAGTTAGAACCCTTTGTACAAAAGCCAGATGATTCAAAAGTATGTCCTGACTTTCTGCCTGAATTAGACAATCGTCCAGGTATGGGTATATTTGAATATTTCTTTGTCTGCAAAATGCAATAACTGGAGCTAGGCACTTTGTGAATACCCTGGGTGCAGTTGATAAGCCAAAGGACAGTGCAGAGAACTGATAGTGCGTGTAGCCTGCTTTGAAGTGTAGGTATCTTCTGCAAGATTCCCTGATTGGGATGTGCAGGTATGCTTCTTTTAAATCTAGTGTTGCCAACCAGGCATCTTTACCTAGCATAGGAAGTAATTGGTGAAGAGTCAGCATCTTGAATTTTGGAATCTCCAAAAAGGTGTTTAGAGTAGACAGGTCCAGGATAGGACGCCATGAATTGTCTTTTCTGGGTACCAGGAAAAGTCTCGAGTAGACACCTTGTCCCTTTTCCTCTTCTGGTACCAGTTGAATAGCTCCCCATGCTTTAGAGAGAAAGTACTTGTTTTTGGGCCTCTGCCACTGATTTGGGGGTAGGTCCAGCCACCCGCTTGGTGTTGGCAATGTGTGGAAGTGAAATCTGTATCCCTGGGACACTATATTTAAATCCCATTTGTCCTGGGTAATGAGTTCCCAATTCTTTGCTTGAAGAGCAATCTTCCCTCCAACGGGGCAGTCAGTTGATAAGTGTTTGGAAATATTAAAAGGAAGTCATTGAGACAGTTTACCATAGGGGGAGTCTTATTATTCCCAGATTTGGAAGTGGAAGCCCCCCCACTGCTTAGTTCTATGTGTCCCCTGGGACTGAAAAGTACAGTTTTGTACCTACCATAAATGTAGATGTTCGAGTGCTAATACAGCTGCAGTCATTACAGATGGGTTCTCCTGCCGTCAGGCGGGTCCTCGGTCGGCCGAATTCCAAAGTCTAGGTCTGGCGTCGGTTGTTGTCGCCTTCTTTCCTGACGTCAGAGCGACAGGGGTATATAAGACACAGCCAACACCATTTTCTTCAGTCTTTCTTAACCCAGATGTCAGGTGCCCCCAGAAGGAAGGCAATACATAATTTATGTATAATCATGCAATGCAATATAATCAAAAAACAGTAGTTGCAAGCAAATACACCATAGAAGGATAACCCAATCAGGTTGTATGAGAAGGTGTTAACCGCTAGGCCTGTACCAAGAGGGGAAGGAGGGAGGGAAACCTGGACTGCAGCTGTATTAGCACTCGAACATCTACATTTATGGTAAGTACAAAACTGTACTATGTTCATCGTGCATACAGCTGCAGTCATTACAGATGGGTAGACTCCCAAAGCTTCGCACAGGGTGGTAGGCACTAGGTGGAACTGGGAGGAGCCAGAATGCCCTGCAACACAGCAGTGGCAAAGCCTGCTCTAGTTTTGGAGTATAAAGGTAGGTGGTAGTGTTTAGTGAAGGTATGCACAGAACTCCAAGTGGCTGCCTCCAAAATATCTTTGGTAGGAACTCCCCTGAGGAAGGCTGCAGAGGTAGCTGTGGCCCTTGTGGAGTGGGATCTGATGCTTGCAGGTACAGATTTGCCATGAAAGGAGTAACAAGAACGTATGCAGTGGCCTATCCATTTTGAAATTGTCTGTTTGGAAATTGGCTTCCCTTGAGCTTCTACAGCATAGGACACAAAGAGTTGTTCTGATTTTCTGAAAGGCTTTGTTCTGTCCAAATAATAACGCAGCTGTCTATGGATGTCTAAGGAATGTAGCAGCCTTTCCCCTTTGTTTTGAGGATTGGGGTAAAAGGTAGGTAAGTGTATGGCCTGATTTAAAGCTACCCTGGATACTACCTTAGGCATAAATGATGGGTTGGTTCATAGGGAAACCCTGTCCTGATGGAAGATGATAAAGGGCTGCACAGCCATGAGGGCTTGTAGCTCCGAGACCCTACAAGCTGAGGTAATAGCCAGAAGGAAAGCCGTTTTCCAGGACAAATATTGCAAATCTGTTGAGGCAGCTGGTTCAAAAGGAGGCAATGTTAATTTTTCTAGAATGTAATTAAGATCCCAAGCTGGGATTGGTTGTTTCCTTGGAGGTCTTATATTCTTAGCCCCTCTGAGGAACTGTCTTAAGAGTGGGTGAGAGAATAAAGGTGGATCAGTGTTGTATTCTGCAGAAATGGCTGAGGCATGGATTTTGATGGAGGAGAATGAAAGTCCACTGTTCAGCAGCTCAGTTAGATACTGTAATATCTGAGACAAATTCAGTTGTCTAGGATCCTGGCCCTTTTTCTCATTCCAAGCGCAAAACCGTTTCCATTTTGCGGAGTAAGCTTTTCTAGTAGATGGCCTTCTGGCCTCCAAAATGACATCCTGCACCTCCTTGGAGAGTAGGATTTGTTGTGGTGTTAAGGAATCTTCCATGCAGCCAGATTGAGTGTTTTTAGCTGACTGTGAAGAGTTTTGTAGCTGTGCTGAGTCAGAAGAAGAGGCATTAGAGGTAGGATCCATGGAGGAGAATGTGTTAGGCTCCTCAGGAGTGGGTACCAGTGTTGTCTTGGCCAGTCTGGAGCTATCAGTATCATCTTTGGTCTGTCTGCTCTTGCTTTCAAAAGCACCTTGGGCAGTAGAGGAAGAGGTAGGAAGGCGTAAACTGTCCGTGCTGCCCAACTGAAAGAAAGGGCGTCCACTCTCCAGGCCTTTGGGTGAAATGTCCTTGAGCAGAATTTTGTCAATTGATAATTTTTGTGGGAGGAAAAGAGATCTATGTCTGGCCTTCCCCATGCTTGGATTATCTTTGTAAACACTTGAGGATGCAACTTCCATTCGTGCGGGTCTGTGATATTTCTGCTGAGATTGTCTGCCAGCGTGTTTTCCATACCTGGCAAGTACTGTGCTTGAAGCTCAATTTGCAACTCCAGAGCCATGTTCCAAAGTGACATGGCCAGCCTGCACAGGGGGTATGAATGTGTTCCTCCTTGTTTGTTTATGTACCGCATTACTGTGGTGTTGCCTGTTCTTATCAATAATTGCCCTGGATGCAGAAGGTCCTTGAAAGCTGTAATAGCATTTATCACTGCTAGCATTTCCTTTTGATTGATGTGAAGGTGCTTTTCCTTTTGGGACCATTTGCCCTGAATGCACCGGTCTGTCATGTGCGCCCCCCAGGCGTAGTCTGAGGCATCTGTTGTGATGACTTGATTTGCTTGAGGCTTGCAGAATGGTAGACCTGAGATTGTTTGGCATGCTTGAGCCCACCATAGAAATTCCTTTTGCAAACATGGAATTAGTGGTATTATTGTTTCCAAACTGTGGCTGTGTTGAGACCATAGGTTTTTTAGGTACCATTGAAGTTTCCTCATATGCAACTTTGCATATGGGATTAGAAGAATGCAAGATGCCATGAATCCCAGAGCCTGCAGGATTTTCCTTGCAGTTAGCCTGGTACAATTTGCTAGTATCTTGAAGTACTGAGTTAGTTGCCCCTGTTTTTCTGGCATAAGATAGGCCATCTGGGTGTTTGTGTCCAAGTTGGCACCCAGGAAAATTATTTTCTGAGATGGTGTTAGCCTGGATTTCTCTTTGTTGACTGTGTATCCCAGAGAATTCAATAACCGTGTTACATAAGCCAGATGTTCCAGAAGTATGTGTTTGCTGTCTGCTTGGATCAGGCAGTCGTCCAAATAAGGGTATATTTGTATCCCTTGAAGTCTGCAGTAGGCAATTACTGATGCCAGGCATTTCGTGAATACTCTGGGCGCAGTAGATAAGCCAAAGGGCAATGCAGAGAATTGATAGTGGATTGAACCTGCAAGACATCTGAGGTATCTTCTGCAGCTTTGTCTGCTTGGGACATGCAGGTATGCCTCCTTGAGGTCCAATGCTACCAGCCAAGACTCCTTGCCCAGCATGGGAAGAAGCTGCTGTAAGGTGAGCATCTTGAATTTTGGTACGAGTAGAAATGTGTTTAGGATGGATAAGTCCAAAATGGGTCTCCAATCGGTTCCCTTCCTTGGTACCAGGAATAGTCTGGAATAAAAACCTTGACCTTGTTCGTGAGTGGGTACCTCTTGAATAGCTTTCATATCCATGAGCTTTGAAATTTGTATTTGAGCCTCTGCCCTTTGATTGTGTGGCAGGTTCAGCATGCCTCTCATTTTTGAAAGAGTGTGAAAATGAAATCTGTAGCCTCTGTTTATAATGTCCAGGATCCATTTGTCTTTTGTGACAATATGCCAATTTTTTGAAAATAATGCCAGCTTTCCTCCTAAGGGTGCTGCCACTTGAGCCTTGCTTGGCATGCAAAGGGGAAAGTCATTGGGTTTGTTTCCTGTATTGCTGCGAACTATCTTCGCCACCTCTTGGTGTTGGAGATTGCCATTGTCTGCCTCTATACGATCCTTGAGATTGTCCTCTGCCCCTTGTGCACCTGTATCTACCTCTTTGGGGCTTGTCCGTGGCTGGAAAGGACCAGTTTTTTGAAGGCCAATTTCTACTAAAATGTGGTGGTTGTACCTGTAGAAAAGCTTTAACAGTTTGCATAGATTTAGCTTTTTCTTCCATTTTCCTTAGTATCTCCTCAGCATTAGCACCAAATAATACATCCTTTTGTAGAGGAGCATCTAGTAATTTAGCTTTGACATGATCAGGTAAGGTTTCTTCCCTAAGCCAGGCATGTCTACGAATGACTGATCCTGTAACAGCAGCTCTACTTGAGGCCTCTAGAGCATCATAACCACATTGTAAGGTGTGCTTACCCACTTGTTCTGCACTATGCATCATATCCTGCAACTCCTTCAAATCTGGTTGTTCAGGTTGTGACATTTTATTTTTTAATTGTGATAACAGAAACTGTTGATATTTAAGCATATGGAACTGACAGTTTAAGGCCCTCATGGCTAGGGTGGCCAAGGTATATACCTTTTTTTCTCCACCTTTCTAAGGATCTAGAGTCTCTCTCGGAAGGTAGTGGATTCTTAGCAGTAGAGACCTTCATTCCCTTGGGGCCCTGAGAAATGGTTTCTGGGTCAGCAGCATGGCTTTTGTAAAGAAATTGGTGTGAGTTAGGAACTCTGTAGTATCTATCAGGCTTGACTGGGGCTGGAGGCAGGGAATCCGGATTAAGGCAGGCCTCCGAGTAAACATCATCAAGTATGTCCAAGACAGGAGGTATCGCCAGAGGTCTGTGCTGAGGAAGCAAAAGAAATTCCCTAAGCCTTTTCTTGGAATCTGAAAAATCTTGGCCTTCCCAATGGAAGTCTTCCCTCAAGGTATGCAAGGTTTCCCCGGATGAGAAATCCTCTGGGGGGGATACAGAAGGAATGGACTGCTCTGCATCAGAATCTTCAAAAGGGGAGTACGAATGTTCCTCCTCATCAGAATGTTCTGAAATAATGGAGCCCTGGTCAGAAGAGGGAGATTCTTCCTCCACTCTGGGTCTCTTGTCTGGTGGGGGTTGGGAACCCCTGATAAGAGTAATTAAATCCTCAGCCATTTTGAGCATCTGCTTTTTAGGCATGGGGCCTGGAGATGGGCCCTGTGCAACAGGCCTCTTGGAGTGCATGGCTGATTTAGACTTAGTAAAGGCCTTGATGGAAAAGGAAGAGGAATGTCTGAAGACACCATGGGTGGAGGTAGACCTGTCCACATTAAGAGGCTCAACACTAACAGTGGCTTCGGTAGCTGTAGTCAGGGTGTGGGCCGAGGAACCTGCAGCCTCGGTTACAGAGGACACCACCAGAGAAGTGTCGTCGGTAGTCAGGGGCTGTGTAGGTGCCTCGCTGAGAACCGGACCACATGTAGCCAGTTTTGGCGTGGTGTCGGTGGAGGCCGCGGACCTCGCGTGTCGATCCTTGTCCTTGCATTTTTTGGACAAAACAGTAGTCAGAGTCTCTGACGACATTTTATAGTTAAAATCATTACCAAAAAAGTGCTGGGCGAACTCCGCCCGACGCCTAATAGTGTGTTTATTGAAAGTAGCACAAAAGCGACAGCCCGAGACGTCATGGTCTGGGCCTAAACAAGGTATACGGAGGGAATGGAAATCCTTATGCGGTATTTGCTTCCCACAAGAAATACAATTGTTAACTTTGTCTGACATCGGTCTGAGGCAAGAAAAGTTTCCCCAACGGGGTACTTAGCTTTAAAGAAGACTTCGGTTTCCAAATTTTCGTAATTTCAGGAGCTGGCCAACCGGCACTTGCGAACTGCTTCTGCTTCGGGCACCGCGTGGCAAAAAAGACTGAAGAAAAAGGCGTTGGCTGTGTCTTATATACCCCTGTCGCTCTGACGTCAGGAAAGAAGGCGACAACAACCAACGCCGGATCTAGACTTTGGAATTCGGCCAACCGAGGACCCGCCTGACGGCAGGAGAACCCATCTGTAATGACTGCAGCTGTATGCATGATGAACATCCTGGGGTTTTTTGCTGTGTCTGTGTTTGGTTGAGAAGGCCTGGAAGGGGCTGGAAAGGACCAATTCTTAGAGGGCCAGTGCCTACCTAAATATAGTAGGCTGAACTTGTAAAAAATATTTAACAGTTTGCATAGATTTAGCTTTATCTTCCATTTTTTTAAGAACTTCCTCAGCCTTGTTGCCAAACAGGCGGTCCTTATTTAAGGGAGCATCCAACAATTTAGCTTTAACATGATCAGGCAAAGATTGCTCCTTAAGACAAGCATACCTTCTGAGCACAGACCCAGTAACAGCAGCCCTGCAAGAGGCCTCTAATGAATCAAAACCACATTGCAAAGTATGTTTTCCAACTTGTTCAGCAGAATGCATTAAATCCTGTAATTCTTTATTTTCCACACAGCCAGGAATCAACATAATTTTCTGTTTAAGCAGTCTAATAACATGTTGCCAATACTTTAACATATGAAACTGGCAGTTTAGAGCCCTAATGGCCAAGGTTGCAGAAGTGTAAACCTTCTTACCCCATCTATCCAGTGCCCTGGAATCTCTATCAGAAGGGGTAAGATTTTTAACAGTAGAAGCCTTAATGCCCTTGGGCCACTGTGAAATAGTCTCTGGATCTGCAATAGGATTTTTTAAAAGGAACTTGTGGGACTCAGGGTCCCTGTAGTATCTGTCAGGTTTTCTGAGAGCAGGAGGCAAGGAATCAGGGGCCAAACTAGATTCTGAAAAAGCATAATCAACAATGTCTAGTACAGGAGGAATAGCTAAAGGCCTATTCTGAGGTAGGAGAAGGAAATCCCTAAGCCTCTTTTTTGAATCAGAAAAAGTCTGGCTTTCCCAGTGGAAATGTTCCCTTAAGAGTATGTATGTTTTCCCCAAAATAAAAATTCTCAGGAGGGGAAGCAGAGGGTTCATAGGTTCATAGATTAGTACCAGGCTAACTGTCCTTGCGAGCCATTTTAAGCCTAGCCAAATATCCCTTGTGAGACTCAAACCCTGCACCTTGTGTTTGTAAGGCAAACATCTTAACCATTAGGCCACGGAGTCCTCTGCATCAGAATCTTCATACGTAGATAAGGGCAAATCCAGATCACCAGAAGAATCAGAAAAAACAAAATCCTGGTCTGAAAATTCATAATCAACTTCATTCCTAGGCCTCTTAGAAAGGGGGGGGGGGGTTGGCTACCCCTGATTAGAGTTGTTAGATCTTCAGCCAATTCTTATCATTTGTTTTTTAGGCATAGAAGCCTGAGCATGTAGCCTGGGCATAGTTTTTTAGGCATGGTTCGAGATTTAGGCCTAAGTAAAGAAGGAGGCATCAGTTTAATATGCAAGTCCATAGGCCTGAATACACCCTCAGAAGCCTGTGCCTGCACAGCGGCTCTGGACCCATCCAAGGTAGAGACATCCGCATGTTCCATAGTTGAAGCATCTTGCAGCATACCAGACTCCGAATGGGTCTCAGTAGAGGCCTGCGAATCAGAAGTAGCGGGTATCAGGGACTGCAAAAGCGCCTCACTGAGTACCGGCGAACTGGCGACTGGCTTAGGAGAAGCATCGTCGGCAGTTTTGGACCTCGGTGGCCTGTCTCTGTCTTTATCTTTGTGTTTTTTTCAGAAGTCCGGTAGTCGCATGGCTAACAGATGACATTTCTGGATAATTAAACCGAGAACCGAAAAATGTATAGGCGAAAATATACCGACGACAGATAGTGCGCTGATTAAATAAAGCACAAAACCGACAGCAAGGTACGTCGTGGTCAGGGCCTAGGCAAGGAATACAGTACAAATGAAAATCTCTATGAGGTATTTGCTTTCCACAAGTAATGCAATTATTAACTTTTACTGACATTGGTAAGGAGCAAGAAAAAGTTTCCTCAACGGGGTACTTAGCTTTAGTTGAAGACTTTGGTTCTGAAACTCGAAAACGAAAATTTCAGGAGTCGGCACTTGCGAACTGCTTCTGCTTTGGGCACCGCATGGCAAGAAGGACTGATGTAATGGCATCGGCTGCATGTTTTATACCCCTGACGACCTGACGTCATGGAAGAAGGGACAGCAACCGACGCAGGACCCAAGACTTTGTTAATCAGGCCGACTAAGGGGGCTACATGCAAGCAGATAACCCAAACGTAATGACTGCAGCAGTGAAACATGAAGAACATCAAGATGTGTGAGTGTTTTCAGTTCTTTTTTACAGAACCTGCATTTATCTGTTTCTCCTACCTTTTCTGTGGATTTTGTTAAACAATCTGTATGTAGTCCACTATCTTGGGCCACCTTTATTAACCTTTCATCTTTTTGTTTCAGTTCATCTCTCCTTAAACACTCCTGAGTCAAATTTTGGTCACATTTGGATTTCTAGATCATCTTCTTATTTGACACTATATCAATGGATTTTCTATATTTCTTTCCTTCTCATCTGATCCTTCTTCTTGTATTCTTTTTTTGTTATTGCTTTTTAGCATATTCAGCTGCTGTCTGATTTTTTGCCTTCTAGTTTGATTTCCATTCCTGTTTGACACCAAAATGCTACTGCTAAACTAGGCAAAGATGTCATCTTAGATTCCTTTTCTTCATGTTTTAAAACTTTCACTATGTTTGGATCTGATGAGGTCAGCAGATACGTATGCAGTCCTATGATTGCAGATCTAGACATATAGTCAATTTTGAGGAAGCCCAGACCTATTTCAGAGTAAGGAATATGTAATCTTGGTATACAGTGATTTTTATATATCATTTGACAATCATAAAACATTTTTCTTGCATTCATGTCCAATTTGTTTGTTTGTGCCTTTCGGCTTTTCCCGGTTAGGGTTCACCACAGCGGAACTCCGGTCCGCTAATGATTTGTAGTTGATTTTTACATGCCGAGTTACCAGCCATGATGCACAACCTTCAATGAAGGTACACCCATTCATGCATGTCTCCACGCAGAAGACGCTCTAGCTGAGAATCGAACCGGACAGCGTTTTACTGTGAGGCGACAACGCTACTGCAGCACCATCCCTATGCCCTCTAGTCAATAAACAAACACACTTTGGGCTCTCTGGAGTGATTCCAAACTCAGAGAGACCAGGTAAACAACTTCTGCCATAAGATGGATGACCCTGAAATTGTTAACTGAATAACTATGTGGGGAGGAATGTCACACCTCTAGCAGGCTATGCACACCCTTGGATTCCAGAACATTTTCTATAAAATCAACTTAAAAAGCAGAAGATAAACAAATGTAAATATTTTGGGAACAAAAAAATCTATTAAAACTGTACAGAAAGCAATGTTATCAGTAAGAAGTATCCTTTATAGTGATAATAGTTTATTTATAGTCTTTCCATAAATACTATAATATATTATACACACAAACCAAGAATGATATTTTCCTCTAAACTTTCACAAATTGTCATATATCGGAAACTGTACTACCTAGACATACATTTTAGAGCACTTTTGATAGCCAGACATAAGGTTTCACAAGACAGATGAAATTCCTCTCTGAATATGTTTAGCAAAATATTTGCAGAAATATGAAAAAATACTCTTGATTGTATAATCAGCAATGTAAATAACAATGAATATCTCTCAAATTTGAACATAGTGTAAATATCAATGACAGTTTTATTCAATATCTAAGGTTTCACTTGATTTAATGCAATAGTTTGTAAGCCATATATACATATGAAAACATTGCTCATTTTCATAATTACCAACAAATAAATGTCTGTATCTTCAGTATAATATGCTATAAATGGGCATTGAAAATGAATTGTTCTGTTTCTCACCATGGCATTTCACACCATATCCCTCAACAGTGTGTAGGTCTGTTAGTTATGAAAACAGGAGTATGACTATGAAAAGATGAATATGTTGCAAGGAGTGACTAATTTCTCAATAGCTGGAAATCTTTGGTTAACAATCTTAGTGTAATTTTGTAAAACCGCAAGAGGTTCTCCTGTTCGATTCATGGCTGGAGTGCCTTCTTTGTGGAGTCTGCATGTCCTCCCCACAGTCGAGTGGCCTCTGAAAGACATCCGTGAATGGGTGTGCCTTCGCTGAAGGTTGGGCATCAGGCTGGCAACTCGGCACCATAAAAATCGACTGCCAATCATTAGCGGACTGGAGCTCCGCTGTGGCAACCCCTAACCAAGAAAAGCCGAAAAGATAAACAACTCCTTACCCTGATGCTGCCTGTTATTAGCTGGTAAGTCAGTTAGTTAAAGTAACCAGACTCTAAAAAGGACTTGGACCCATACGGTGCTATGGGTTTTAACTGGAAGTATGCAAGAAATGTGCTACAGGCTTGAATGAGTTAATGTAAAACCACAGCAAAAGCAGCACTCGGTTGCAAAGTAAACAACAAACAACCAACAAACAACTAAATCTAACCAATTGGGGCAACCTGGGATTAACATAACTAGGATTATAAAGGCTCTAGGACCACTAGCCTAGTAACCTACTATGAGCCTATGAACCTATAATACAACAGGGATCCTGAATTACAGTAAATCTGACTCTACTGATATGAGTGGATAGTAATGGGCATACCTCCCAACCATTCCGAATTACTCTGCTTTTACCGAGTTTTGGGGTCCAAATGAAGGGGTGCGACAATTTCCGAGGGGCACCCCTTCATTTCCGATTTTTTTTTTGCTATTTTTTAAAATTTTTGCTCTGTCAGAACTGACGTCATCACGTGCGCGATGACATCAGCTCCGTCAGGCTACCAGCCAGTCAGAATTGAGCTCAAGGAGCTCACATCATCATTTCCAGCTGGCCGAAATTGAATTGCGAGTGGGAATAGCAGAGGAACTTTGATAACAGCAGAGGAACTTGTTTGTGAGAAGGATGCCTGCAGAGCTATGAAACTGAAAGGAACTGAACGGGAACTACTTAAGTTGAATGGCAGAGTTTGTGAGCAGGGATAACGGCAGAGGAATCAGGGTAAGCTTTGAAGCTAAACTAGTGTGTGTAAGCTGAACGGTAAAGGAATCAGGGTAAGCAAGGCGCGCGCGCGCACGTGTGTGTGTATGTGTGCTTGTGCATGTGTGTGTGTGTGCACATGTGTGTGTGTGCATGTGTGTGCGCGTGTGCGTGTGTGCGCGCGCGCGTGTGTGCACGCGCATGTGTGTGCGCTTGTGCACGCGTGTGTGCGTCCGTGCATGCGTGTGTGTGCTTGTACATGCGTGTGTGTGTGTGTGTGTGTGTGTGTGTGTGTGTGTGTGTGTGTGTGTGTGTGTGCATGCGTGTGTGCTTGTGCATGTGTGTGTGTGTGTGTGTGTGTGTGTGTGTGTGTGTGTGTGTGTGTGTGTGTGTGTGTGTGTGTGTGTGTGTGTGTGTGTGTGTGTGTGTGTGTGCATCAAGATTGATTGATTTTGTTAATGTTTTTGAATGTAAGCATTAGCTGTTTACTTACTGACAGAAGGGCAGTGTGTATAAAATGTATCATCCGGCTCTACATTTGTTCTGAGAAGTAGCAGTAGCAATGCATCACAATGCTGAGCAATTGTAAGATCTAAATTAGTGATTATGCAAAGTGAAACTTACTTTAATGATAAGCTAGAGAGAATATGCAACAATGTTTTAGTGTCATAGTTTTTAAGTCTAACCTTAATATGAAATAAAAGAAGACTCAAAATGGCAGTTTAGTTTTAATAAGCTACATTTTATGATACTAGAACATTAAGAAATACATATTTGAAATATGTCTGATGTACTAAATATCAATGTAATCCCAGTAACAGTATTTAAAACTTTTAATAAGCCATGTCATTGGGACTAAATATTATTATACAGAGTAAGTTCCAGAAGTAGCACGATTCAAGTTTCAAACCTAGCTTGTTTTACTAGTTATAAGTGATATGCCACAACAAGTCAACACAAAACCGAAAGTAATACAGGCGTATTTTACTGGAGATAAGACAGTTAAACATGTGTGATTTTAATTGTTATACCAGCTGGCAGGTGTGAACATTTTTCTACGTTTTGATAATCAGGTCATATAAATCATATAAACAGCAGTCATGGCATCAAAAAGTATTCAAAAGGAAAGAAGCTTGCTTCAAACTACTTGTTTCAATTTAAGTGCCTCAGCATAACATTCAGGCAATAATGCCCAACAGGAAGGACATTAGAAGAAAATAACAGACCACATGGGAGCCCAACACCAAAGGCAGAGGGCCTCCACATCCCTGGAAGGTGTATTTCCCTGTAACATCCACCCTAGTGGCCATTATTGCACATAGAAAATGGGCATTTTTGTCAAGTTGTTTTATAATTATTTTATTATTAGCATATTCTAATCTTTTATTTTTTAAAGTAAAAATAGTTCCTCCACCTTATGTTTGAAAGTTGTTGGAGTATATATAATTGTTGCTGGAGAAAGCATTTTACATCTAAAATATATTAATGATATAACAACTGGACTCACACATAGATGGCAGACATACACACACACACACACACACACACACACACACACACACACACACACACACACACACACACACGCACACACACACACACTCTCTGCAGGATAACAAGCTTGTAAGGTTGTCAGTGAATACTTCACACACCTTATAATTAAGTAAACCATAGATCTGGTTATTTTGTTTAATGAAACATTGAGTGCCTTAACCCATCATGCTATCCATAACAGCTG
>NC_056744.1:1128444858-1128472358 GCF_019279795.1 Protopterus annectens | reverse complement strand
CTATTGTTTAACAGTTTTGATTTGTAGCAATTTTTTTATTTCACAGCTGTATTTCAACATATAAAGGATAAAAGTTAGTATACCGATGTTTACCACAAAATTATACTTGAGACATTTTCAAAATAATTATGACTTTTTAAGTGGCGTTTGAGAGATCTCAAGATAGCATTCAAATCATTTCTTTGTTTGCTTCATGGTTCAGATTGTTACTTCTCTTAATAAAGAATCAAATGTTCCTCAATGCACATAACTCCTTCTAAAATCACACTGGAATCCAATGTCCTATAAATCATGCCATCAATAACTATAACAGCATACCTGTCAAATTCTTAGCACAAGAAATTTGGACAAGGCCAAAAATAATGGGAGGACAAAGGCCCAAAAATAGGGATAGATTTTAATTATTGCTCATATAAACTTAGAAAGTTGCTACAATAACGTTTTGCATTACCATGCATTTTCTAAATGATATGTCTGAAATTTTAATATCTGTCATTATTTAGTGACTTCAATCCTCTGTGATTTGCAATCAAACCACAAATTTTATGATGAGCAGACTAAAAATATGAAGCAAAAATCTGAACATTCTGCAAAGATCTGGACAGTTGAGTGATATGGATAGTAGCACTAGTTTTCTGGCTAATCTGTAACCATTATTTTCATCACAAAGAAAGCTGTCACTTTTGAAATTATTTTAAGCTGTTCAAATGTCACAGTTTTTATATTTTTAACCTTGCAGGGAGAAGTAAAATGGGCCTTAAACTAAGTGCTATTAAAACATGAAGTGATGTTTGCATGGGAAAATTTACAGTGAATTATGATCATGCAAACATACCATTATTGTCTTATTTATAGATTCATACATACATCAAGGGCAATGCCAGACAGTGTTACAAACCTTGAGAAAATTAATGAATAACCTATCTGATACTGATCTGCTTTAGCTTTATTAGTAGAGAGTTGATCTCCTTCTTCAGTGTACGTTATAAAATTAGAAGTTAATATTAAATATAGATGCCTGTGAACATTGTGTAATTAAGCTCAGGATTAGATGGGGAATTTATTTTATGGACAACAAAGTTGGAATCATATATCTCAGCCATCTTAATTGAATATAAATAACATTTAGGGAGTGACTCACATTGATGCCTGCATTTTAGGATATTGATTAATTTTGCTCCAGAAGTGTTTAGGGTTATTAATTTGTATGAGTTGCCAAAATTTGAAGAAACTCTTTTTTTTTTTGCTATTTGTACTTCCACTTCACAGTAATTTCTGATTATGTCAATAGTTCTCTTGTTAGCCTTTCTGTTAGTCAGCTTGAAGGCAATCCATTTATTTCTGTTGTCTTTACATCTGAGGAATTTTCCAAGGATCTTGCTGACTGTTCACCCTGCTGGTCATAATGGGAAAATGCACCTCAAAGGGTAGAATTTATGTGTAATAAGCTCTCTAGGAAAGTGTCTGCATCATCCTCTTGGTATACAGAAATCCAATCAAAAGCAAAAACTTCAAGAAGAAGAAGAAGAAGAAATTCAAAGTTCCATATTAAAGTTCTGAGTTAGATAGTGAACCCAAGTGCTTTAAGGTTTTTGTGTGTGATAGACTGATGTCACAATACATTGATCACAAAATGATTCTGGCAACACCTCAATTTGCTCTTCTGTAAATTGAGGCCAATAGTAATAATAACAATACTACTAATAATAGCAACCTAATAAAGTATATCTTATAGGGGTGGAATTTGACTGGTTAGAAAGTCCATCATTTAAGTTGAGAAAGACCTACAAACTGAGTGTATGTTTACTAGGCTAGTCTGTAAAGGAACCCATTGTAAGATTGTAAGATGAAATTGCCCATGAGAATGCTGTTATAATTTTGTAGGAAAGGTGCTATGGATATAATGATGCTTTGATGCTAAGAACAGTTGTAGTATGAGGGATGAAGAACAGCATGGGATGAAAGTTAAGGACATTTTCACTGCTAAGTTCAACAGCTACACAATTTGCTTCAGAGTTAGAACACATGGAATAACGGATTTAAGCTGCAGCCGATTTTGAACTTCAGCGTTACTTTGCGTTATTCTTGGCACATTCCTTTGCTAGGCCTGATATTAGCTATTAAGGTGCAGGATACATGTCTTACTAGCTGCATATTTCAAGAATGCCATTATCTGTAGAGAAAGAGTAAAGTGGGAAGATGCGATAAATATTTTAGGACAGGGTGAATAAAGAGACCTAGACACTTTTCCACTGCATGTGGTTCAAGCCTCTCATAAGCAAACTATGAATATGTTTGTGATTCTTCGGCACTAATATGTATGATTTTGCATTTCAATTAAAGCAAGAACTGTAGGCATTTATTATAGTTAAACACTGCAGCAGTTAACAGCATCACTACAAAATTATTAAGCTGGAACTGCACTGTTTCATAACAGAGAAGAGAAGAGAAGAGAAGAGAAGAGAAGAGAAGAGAAGAGAAGAGAAGAGCAGAGAAGAGGAGAGGAGAGGAGAGAAGAGAAGAGAAGAGAAGAGAAGAGAAGAGAAGAGAAGAGAAGAGAAGAGAAGAGAAGAGAAGAGAAGAGGAGAGGAGAGGAGAGGAGAGATTACAGAATGTACTGAGGTCAGATGTATGAGATAAGGGGAAGTTAGCCCTGAAAAGTAACAAAGTGCTGCGTAAATCTGAAGAGTAACTTCTTTCCACCAGTTACTGTACATGAGAAAATGCAAAGACCCTCAGCAACCATTTTAGGAAAAGTGCTGCAGTGTGATCATAATGTTTTGGTTATAGCAGTTTGACTTGTAAGAGAACAAACTTCTAAATGTGCAGGAATGAATGAGCAGATATAAAGGTATAAGTGATCAGGGTTCTGTTACATGAATGAACTGTATTCAGGATGTTTGTGTAAATCCATGCCTTATTGAAACTTTTTGCCTGACCATCCTTATACGACAGGCAGAAGGTTTGAAGACTGAAGGTGTGCCACTGAAAAGCATGTAGAGAGTTCCTGTCAGCAAATGGTACGGTCTTCCTTCAAACTGATTATGGGCATTTCATAACAGAATAGCAAAACAAGTAAAATACTTAACTATGTTAGCTTATAGACACCTTGTAATAAACTTGTTTCAGATTTATTTCTGCTAGTGCCTCTCTTATTTTCTTCTCCATCTCTACTCTCTGTGTGTTGTCATTAATTACCTTTCTACCCTAGACTTGTAGTGCTAAACTGTGAAACACTAGGGGAAACATGTTGCAGAATTGAAAGTTATAGATATGAAGGTATGGGCCAGTAATTGATTAATAAAGTTGAAACAACTACTGGTAGAAAGGATGTCTGAATTACATGCAGGAAGCATACTAAGAGTAAATAAATTAACTGAAAAGTGATTGAACAAAGTGCTGTTGCAAAGTTTGGGAATAAAGGTGAGGGTACTCTGAAGTATGTAGAGTAATGAGAGGATAGATGAAGCTTCCAGGCTCTGTCTCAATTTATCAGCCAGGAAAAGTATAGTGTACGTGAAGAAGCTAGTGCGTATCTTAACTCATTCCCTGCAATGGTGCTCAGCGTGTTTGCACTATAACTTCCAATGGGCGGAGCCTAAGCTTGTTGATAGAACCAGGTTATAGCCTCACATTTCAAACAAATGCCCATATCTCTGGAGCCATAGTGGTTACTAAAGGGGTGTAAATGACAAACTCTTCAGCATAAACTACTTTTATAGGGATAATATCCTTTAGGTTTTAGGTCTTAAACTTGATTTTACAAGTCACAGTAAGCACAATAACTATTAATTATTGAAAGTAATATTTTGTGAACAGCTTACAATATCTCCACAACCAGTCAAGTTACACACATACTGTCAGCTGCATTGTGTTAATCCAAATGAGTGCTTTCATATAAGGCCTAAGCAGTGTTGCCTGTGCTATCGGTTGTTGAGATATTTAGAAAAAAATAATGAAATGTATGATAATATAAATAAACAAGTATTATATGAACAACCATTAATATCTATTTACCTGCACTAGGCAGAGGTCAGATATCAATACAATTGTGTTTACCATTGTGTATACACACACACATATATATATATATATAGCATGGTTTTGGATTTATTAATGCAAATATGAACAAGCAGTATATAACGCCTAGAGGCGTCAATAGAATGTAACTGCAGGAACACCTGGAGGCATCACTCTGCTGTAATGAGTTAAGTCTGGGATTGCCTAGAAATTACTTGCTAAATAATTGAGAGCCTTATAGAAGAGAACGGAAATATTAGAGGCATATAGGGATGGTAGTGGAGGTATTATACACTTCCCATTAAATACCTCACCACTCTCACCTAACAGACTTGACAATATACATAAGAGGGAATGTGAAATCATGTCAGAAAAGTAAAAACAAGATCAATAAAAGACATACTATTCAGCATAAATAAGTACTTTCAGATATATGTGCATTGTGTCCTAATGTTATAGCAGTCACTAGTATCTGTCTGAATCCCCATACATTTGTGCAAGTACTCCAGGTTTTGAGGTTTAATGTTCTGTAGACAACATGAAGATTTCTTGACTAACCTGAATATAACAATTTATTTTATTGTATTTTAATATGTTCACTCATTTAGCTAATCCATCAGAACCTTATGGTTAAATTATTCAACATGAAATAAATATGCTCAAGTATTAATTGACTATTTTAAAGAAAACAGTATGAAACAAATAATGCAAAATCTAACAAGGGATGAAACAAATATTATATATAATTTTTTAACAAACTAAAGCTTTCGTACTCCCCACCTATGGTTATACAGTCTATCAGATCATAGCCAGTATTCATAATCACTTTGCATAACACACTTCATATCATTGTGTCAAAAGTGAGAAGGCATAGCTTGGTAGAGATTCAAAGACCCTGATGATGCTATAGGGTAATGAGCTAAAAGGCATGGGAAGAGAGTTATGCAAATGAGCATATAATGACATGCAAATGAAAAATCACAACCTAATAATGATTCATCATCTGATAATATCTCAAAGGGGAGTAGTCCCCCCTACAGTTGTAACTCTATGAAGCACTATGACTTTGGGTACTTCCTAGGATATCATGTCATTAACATACTTATGATATTTCTGTGTTATGTGATTCCTCCTCCCACCCACAACACTGATATTCATAACTGTGTCACTTACAAAGTCACACAGAGGTTGATATGCACTCCCTCTCAACATGTATCACCCATCGGACAGAATGACCTGTAGAAGGTTGTCATTCTTGCCAGGGTTCACTTTGTTTAGCCTCTGCCTTATGCCTTTTTTGGACATGTACCTAGGAAAACAACAGACCATAGCTATATGCCAGTGATGAAGAGTGGCTAACTATGATACATGATAACTTGGTTTTGTAGTACACAACAGGGTGGTGTTGTGCAGGGCTAGAAAAGCAGATGAAGTCACATATATGGTACATACAGTCTTGTACCCCAGTGGTAATGAACAGAAGTGGATTAATAGTATCTTATGACATGGGTGGTTTCCAAGCCATGGGCTCCTAACTCCACCCACACACTTCTTTTGGGTGGGGACATACATAAATGCACATATTAATTTGGATTCATCTTCCTGATTTAAGAACATTTGAAGTACGTCATTATGGTCCACTGATGTCCATACCCATCAGTTACAGCCACTTGACTGTGTTCAATTCAATTGTCTAATTTGGATAAACAATGGCCACAGTAAAGTATTCCAAACTGCATTACAAAAATGCTGGATACTCCTGAAAAGCCAGACTACTGTCTGTTTAACTTGATCATGACAGGTGGGTAAGCTATTATCATCCACTGATTGCAGTAAAAATAATAGTTATGGTCTCAATGATTTATTTCAGGTTTTATACAGATTCATAGTGGCCCAAGTATTCCAACTTATCCCACAAAGCATGCCTGTTTAAACTGATCAAACAACAAGAAGATAAGTTACTTTCATCCACAGACACCCCCACACCCACACCGACCCTGCATTTATGGCCACTCTATGATGTACACCTCATCAGACTGTGGTAAAAAAAATACATTTCAACTTCTTAGAGCAAGGATCAGGAAACAGCTAAAAATAATGTGAGATAAAGTAATAGAACTGGGGACAGATTTTAAATATTGCTGTTACTTTCTGCATTTGCATACATTTTCTGAAGAACATTGGAGTCTGAAGCTCAAATCTCTGTCATTGTGTAGTTACTGCAGCCCACAACAATTTATCAGAAAAACATATTTTGATGGTGAATGGCGCAAAATGTGGCAAATTCGGAGATATTCAGCAAATGAGGGACATTTTCAAGTTGGTTTAAAAAAAACTCTACCAAAAGATTGTTCCATACAAATGCACACTAGTCCTGTATAATCAGAATGTATGCTGAGCAAATGATAAAACAGAAGGTTGTTTTTATCGATACCAGCCCCATCTCCCATTTAATGTCTTTAATCCTCAGTGATTTTGCAGATATCCTCAAATGTTATGAGGCACAGATTAAAAAAAATATGAGGCAAAGTCAGAGACATTCCACAAAATCATGAGCATTTTCATCCTGATTTCACACAAACACCACACAGAATGTACATTTTCCAGCTTTTTTATACAAATTCATACTAGTCCTGTAAAGCCAGACTGAAAGCTATGCAAGCAACAAGAGGGTAAATTACAGACCAAAAATATTAGGCAAAGACAAGGACATTTGTGAAATCAGGACCAGTTTCAATTTTGTTTCACAGAAAGACTGGCCATAGAGTAAATATTCCATCCCCTCCACAGCACAGCTATCCACGCGTAAAAAAAAAAATAAAAAACAGAATAAATAGTCCAATTTATTTCACAAAAATGCACATGAACCCTTAATATCAGGCTTTAAATTGAGCAAATGAAAAGGGGAAGTTGCTTTTAGCCACAACACAGCTAACCATCCCTCTAAAAAACATAGAGTAAATATTATAATTTATTACACAAGGTTGTGCATCAGGGCTGGTAACTCAGCACGTAAAAATCAACCACCAATCATTAGCGGACCGGAGTTCTGCTGTGGCGACCCCTAACCGGAAAAAGCCGAAAGACACAACAATTACACATAGATGCACAATGGCCCTTAATATCAGA
Organism: Protopterus annectens; assembly: GCF_019279795.1. Taxonomy (NCBI): domain Eukaryota; kingdom Metazoa; phylum Chordata; order Ceratodontiformes; family Protopteridae; genus Protopterus; species Protopterus annectens. Next base: position 1,128,465,209 of record NC_056744.1, on the reverse strand, counting down.
CTTTGACCACTGTAAGTTGCATTTCTTTATTTAAAAGATTAAATAAAAAGCACCCAGGCTGAATATCTTAACCAACCCATGACACATATGCACAAATGAAGGTGCTTACAGTATATAAAGGTAAATAATATTCAAGGTATCTGTCAGTTATTTTTTTGTTTGTTTTTTAAAGAAAGATTTATTTTTAAGTGCTTAATTGCAACCTAAAAGGGCTGACATCCTACAGATATTTATAAAGGTACATCAGCTCCAAAGATGCGGGTTTCAGACAAGCATAGTACAGACACCCACGTGTGCATGACATGGCTGAAATGCATCATACCATAGTTCTTCAAACCACTGTGCAGCTTCTCTGTACTTTGTCCAGTGGAATTGCTGTTTATGTGCATTTCCTGTTGCATGCAACACCTAACATGAAGCTTCAACTGTAGACATTACAGATACAAACCAGCTTCCACTGTATATATGTTAATGAGACAATATTCTGAATCATTGTATTTAATAAAGGACCAATGGCAAATGCAATCTCCAGAAATAGTTTATGTAAGCGCTTTTGTATACATGCGGCAACAATCATGACATACTTTTTTTTAAGTATTAGTTATTAGGAAAGTATGTGGCTTTAAATGACCATCTGTATTTTATGATGTCATGATTGTTGCCTTATTTAAACTTGTATCTGTGTTTCTACCTTTGTTTGAAGAAGTTCACGCACTGTGTACAAAAGCGCTTATGTAAACTATTTCTGGAGATTACATTTGCCATTGGTCTTTTATTAAGTTTTAGTTGTTTTGTGATTTATACAGTTTGTTTGAATCATTGTATTTCTCAGAGTGACATTAGCAAAATACGGAATAAATAGATTTTCCTAGATATCACTAGTATGTTTTCCAATCCCGTTCATGCAGGCAGACTTTACATGCAGGCAGATTATTTTATGTAGTAGTAAAAAGTTGCACTACATGTGATTAAAAGTCCATTGGAAAGTGTGAATCAATGGATGCCTTTTGGTTTATCTCGATTTATTTTTCCCAAATATTTTGGGTTTCTAATACCATGACAAGAATTGACCCCATTCCTAAATTAGGGTACAATTAAATTTCAAGAAATTAGTATTGTTTCAATCTTTGTTCATCAGAAGTGCTTTTCACAGCACCTGCAGTGTGCCCAGAACTGTTGACTTCTGCAGTTCAAATGGAGTTTCATGTATCAGTAGATAAGACTGTAGAGTCTTTTTTATTACATCCATTGCTCGTACTGCTATTGGAACTGTCTGAGCATCTTTCTTCCACATTGCTCTCACAAATCTTGATTTGTATGACTTTGTGTCTCTCAGCACATACTCTGCAATCACCAGGTATAGCAATTTCACTGAGCAATGATACTTTCAGCTTTTTTCTATGGGCTACTATATCTGGTTTGTTCGCATCTATTTTTTGATTGGTAGTATGGGGTGATCCCATGTGATGTTCACTTCATCATTCTCTGTAATCCTTTGTGATTCATGTTTCCAATACTTTTCGGCTACTTCTATATTGTAGTGGTTTGCACAATTCCCAGTGCAACAAACTTGCTACATACAGGTTTGCGGTATATGTGTGGTGATAGGTACTGATGCTGGTATTCCACCTGCCTGTTGTGTTAAGGAGTCTAATAAAACACTGTATCTCCTGTATGACAAGTTCTGGGAACTGGTGAGATGTTATGTAGTTCCATTCCATAACTGATTAACACCTATGAAATGTGGAATGTCACACCTCTATCAGCCTACACACATCCTTACACTCCAAAGCATTTTCTGCGAAATCAACTTAAAAAGCATAATACAAAGAAATATAAATGTTTCATGAATAATAAACGCTGTTACACTGGTACAACCAGAAATGTTATCAGTAAAAGTCCTGTTTGCATGCATAACAGCCAGTATGGTCATAGTCTTTATATCAATGTTATAATATATTATTATACAAACAAACCCAGAGTGATATTTTTCGCTAATGTTTCACAAATCTTCAAATCTTGGAAACCGTACAACATAGATGTATTTTGTCACCTTATTTTGGTTAATGAGACATAAGCTTTGGCATAACAGCAAAACGTTCCATTCCACGTGCTTGTGCTTAATATGGTATTGACAGAAATATGAAGAATTATGATTTTTTTGTACACAATATATATAGCCATGAATACCTCTCTTGATATGCACTGTAGAATACAAATATCAATCAAAGTTATCTTTACCATCATCCATCTGATGTCATGTAATAGTTTATAAGTCACCCAGTTTTAGCAACATTAAGTACATCTGGAAACATTTCATATTTTTATAATTACAAACAAATAACTACCAATATCTCCAATATAGTGTACTGTAACTGCACATTGATAATGTACTTTTCTTTCTCCCACCAGGGGAATTTTAATCTATTCCCGTCAATAATATGTCTCTTGGTTATGCAAATATGAAAACAAATATGAAAATATGAAAAATAAGGGCATATCAGTGGCTAATTTCTCCAATGCAGAACATCTGAGATTAACAATCCTACTGCTGTTTTGTTAATTACACATTGCACTTTGTAATAATGCCTATTACTAATTGGTGGCTCAGTTTGTTAAGGAAGACAAACCCAAAAATGATCAGGATGTCATGTGGAGCCATGAGCTTTAACAGAAAGAATACAAAAAAGGCATTTTAGGCTTGAATAGGGTAAGGTGCATATAAAGTACAACCTGGCAGAGCAGTTGACCGGGGTGATTATCCCCCATAATAGTAAGCAGTGCAGGAAACAGGATGTTGGCCTTTTTCACCATCACTGTGAAGATCTGAGAGTATGAGAAGCAGAACTGAGGTAGGACTATCCTGGACAGTGTTATAATAATATAGTTCAGAGCAACATTTCTAACTCAGTTTATTTCCTCTGACAGCTGCCAGGATGTACCACATTAACTAGTATAGGTGATTGTCTGTTGTGTGGGCTGTTGCTTACAGCTATATTTCTGTGACACAGTAGCATTTTGTGGTGTAGGGGAAATAGCTATGCCTGTATGTGATTATGTCCACCGTTTCATGTGGCTGCAGCATTGCACATGCACACAGTATGGCAGCATCTGGCTCTGGCTGTGGGTACCATCTCAGGATTTTGTTTGCTTACACATACTTATGCTGTTTGGCTTTACATTGCTACCTGTATCTGACACATGAGTCTATATTACTTCAAAGTTTTATTTCCAAGAATACCTAATCATTGACCCCTTTACATCGAGCATCCAGGGAATTACTTGTCCACCACAGCAATCGTCACACACACTACATTATTTCAAACTCATCAATGTAGGTGGGTTGTACCTCTGACTCCCCACTACTTATATATACCAACTCCAAGATCACACTACAGTGGGGAAAAAGGCAAATTCTAATGTTGGCCAACTAACTCCCTTCCCTACGGAAAGCATTCGCTAATGTGAACATTCAATGAACACATATTCAATGTAAAGGGACTGATTATTAGGTATTCATGGAAATAAAACTTTGATGAAGTAATATTGACCCCTAACACACACCTGTATGGGAAGCCTTATATTTCTTTTTTAAGTTTCAGCTTGGGTAAAAAAGCAGCAGGAGAATGCTGCTAACTGCAGCAGAAACTTAAGGTGTAGCAAGGTTAGTGGGCTCCTAATTCATCACCTGTTTTATACCTTGCATCAGCTGTGTCTCATCATCATCATCATCATTAATATCACCCTTCATTTTGTGTCCCCCTTCTGTAGTTTGGATATGATGCACGAAGCTAAGAGCTAATTTTGGTATCTGCTGTGTATATCCAAGCAAGCAGTCCAAATGTAGCTCTAGATACTAAACTTAAAAGGGAAACTTTATTTAAAAGGGGGACTTTACATCTCTGACGGGTAGATTGATTTCACCATCCCCATGCAGGAGTTCTTATTTTGATGGTTAATTAGGTCAGTGAGCATGACTTTGATCTTGGAAATATTAATGGATAGTTACTTATTTTTATCCAGCCATTTGCCAAATACAGCATTGTAAAGACTATTACTGAGGACGGATTCTGGGTGCCAGAACCTGTATAGAACCAAACTGCTGCTGTTAAAGACTGCAGTCACACATGGGCTAATGAAGTGCTGACCCTTGTAAGCCATTTGAGGAGAAAAGGGTGGGTCATGAAAGTGACATATTATCAAGGATGTGAAGATAAATGAGGAGATGGGACTCAGTGCCCAAACCGTTATTAGTATTGACATGTAAAGCTTGACTTAGTAATACTGCATTTTTAAAAACATGAATTCAATACAGTCAGTAGCACCAACACAAAATCTCATGTTTTTGCTAAGCTAACTGATTAGAATGTACTGTTGATGGAAGGGAAAGGGTGTGATAGGTCTGTGGGTAGTTAAATTGCTGGCACTGTCTCTTGTTTGAAGAGGACAGCAGCTGTTTGTGTTACTGGAGCTGCAGTGAGTAGGCAAAGACTGCAGATGATAAATTCAACCACTTCTATTATGAATGAGTGACTGTAGTACATCTGCAGCAGAAGGCTAGATACACTTGAATATTTTTCTTAGAAAATCACCAATGAGGTAATGGAATATTATATAAAAATAGAAATGGTGAAAAAAATATTCAAGTTGAAGATAAATGGGCATGCAGTTACATGCTCTATATACGATTGCTTGAGCATAATTGCTCAAGGTGGCAACTGCTTATATACTGTTGCTCACTCCATATAGCAGTGATATTTTGGTGCTGGAATATTATTATATTTATAAGTCTCTGACTCCACAACCTTCTGGAGAAAAAGTGAGACTTTCTTTTCATTGTCTGTTTCTGAATCCTGTTTAATGATGTGCAGAAACCTTGGAGTGACAACAATAATGTAAGACATGGTGTTTGGGTGAAGCTGTCGATATGCAGGGTGTTGAGGGGCTTGCTACCTCTAAAAGCATGTGTTCAAAATATTTTTCTTTGTTTTCTCTTAGTTAATTACTGTGCAAGCTTGAATTCATGTGTTTCAAGTGTACATGCACAGCTGTGTGTTTATATTTGCAAGGCAATTGTGATTTTAGATTATAGTTTTAAGATATTTCTTATTTTAATCTACCTGTATACTGGGTAAGCCCACAGACAAAGTGAACATTTCAGAGAACACTGCCTAGTTAAGTCACACAGTACAGAAATGAATGTGGAAGGACTCAAACCATGTAGTCTTGACAATAAGAAGAAGTTCATTAACAGCTCAGAGCCTTAATCCCCCTGCTTTAATTGACAGACTTTTAATGGATATGGTTAAATACAGGACTGCTGCAAAGTATAGTGGTCCATAAGACCCTACTTAGAGTAAGGAAATTACTTACAAACTGCCAAGGTAACTCTAGCTACCACTTACCCCCTAACACCTCTCCTATATGGAGCTCCTATCATGACCAACCTATAAGCCTCACTTAATTCTAAGCTTGAACAGTGCTATAACAAAGTTGTCAGATTCATTTGCAACAAATCGTACTGTACCCACCAATGTTTAACACTAAAAATACTTAACTGTCTTGAGCTTCCCCACCACCTATCTTATGCTCATCTTACCTTAGCCTTAGGTGTACCCTTTGTCCATAATTTTTTGTTCCTCAGTAGTATCCTTGTACTTGTAAACTAGCTTCCCATCCAGTAGGACACTATATACATCCAGAAAACTAGTAAAGGATCTGCCAAACTCATTGATGTTGTACTTGTAAACTAGCTTCCCATCCAGTAGGACACTATATACATCCAGAAAACTAGTAAAGGATCTGCCAAACTCATTGATGTCTTCAAATGAATCCATGTATGAATAAATAAATTAACAAATAAATTAATAAATTAATAAATAAAGTAGCGGGAATTGCACATTTATGTATATAAACAATATGTAGGAAGTTCCAAGTAGAAGGTATTTTATTAACAATATGCTTGTGTTTGTTTTTATTATGTGAAATATAAATGATTTTATTACTGTGAATTTTAAAATGGTTGTAAACCACATGACATGTAAGGGTATTTAAATGAGGGGATATGATGTATCACATTGTATCTGATGAAGTTCCGTTTTGTATGTAAAGAATTAAAGGAATGAAAGCGTTCATACAGGCTTTCTTGGAATATTGGAATACTTTTGTGTGGCTGCCTTACTTAAGAAGTACTTCTGATGCCTTATTTTTTACAATTGCTGGACATTTTTCTTGTTTTTTGTGGTCTTCAAATGAATCCCATAATTCATGAAGTCAAAATTTCTCCTTAAGTCAATAAATATCTCCTCAACTTTAAAGGTGGAATTCACACTTCCAGCAACTATGCCATAAAAATGTATGCCAATGACTGTAGACTTGCCCTCCCTAAAGACATGTTGAGAGATGCTTAACAGACTTGCAAGTGGAAGGAGCCATGTAAGTGGTTATCTTAACTTAAAAAGACTGTTTGGTAACTATGAAATACAAAATATCCTACTGTCATACTTTTTAAGTAGTTTCTATACATATTTCCTTCCAAGCTGTAACAATCCTTGTCTCATTTAAGCTACATCTGAAAAGAAATAAGGATCAGCCAACACATCCCTAAATAATAAGCTTTCCTTACTGAAGATGAGATCAGGATCATAAATTTTCTTATTGTTTGATTTATCAGCCCTGTATCTTAAGACTAGTTCTTGTATTTTGTGGGAACTTTTAGCACAATTAAAGAATTCATTAACAATAAACTAAACTGTCATATTAAGAAGTGAAGTTTGCAGTACCTACATAACTGTCTATCAAAAACCTAGATGGGAAAACTAGTTAGACATGCTGATGAAAATGTGTTTTGAATGTTTTGACATAAGTGAAGAAGTCTGAGAAAGTATCTCCTGAATTACCTGCAAGTTTGATTTCATATTTTTTTCTTTTCATTTGTGAGACCCAGTATATCCTGTAGCAGTAACCTATAATTGTTGTACATTGCCTCATCTCAATAATGCATTTATTTTTTTCTGCTCTTTTTCTTGATAATAGGAGATTATAGAATTAGATTAAGCCTACATCCCATTCTGCTTTATTATTTCTCTTCTGTCTGATTTATGGGCAGTAGTCTGTATCGCAACCACTCGTCAGTCTAAGCATGCATTATTAAGTCAAGGTTAAAGAAGGCTTCATAGTTTTTCAGAAAGAGCCTGAAGTTAATGATGACTCAATGAAGCTTCCCCCATGGGAGAATAAAATATGAAATGTTAATGCTCACACCTGGAATGGGACAGGACAAACAGGCTTTCAACCAGCTATGGCTTATTTGCGAGTATCCAGTTAAGTAGTCCTTGCTTGTGTGAGACAGGATTAGGTATTTCTCTCTAATTATTTGACTGAACTTTTGTATGGCATGCATTTTACCAAAGAAATAATGTAATACAGTGTTTCATTCTTGACTGCTAATCCCCAGGAGAGGCTTGCTATTATCCTTTGTATGGAAAAAGGTATGCCTGTAGCCTAAAGCACTATATCTGGAGTTGTTTGGTATAGGTTTCATAGACATGGAAATAAATTATTTTTTATGTGATCACAAATCATGCATTCCACTAATAGTCAGTTTAGGTCAATGTCATACAAGAAAGAAATCTCTGTGCTGTTGCTTCTAAGCTGATTCAGCACCAGAAGGTGAATGCCACTGTGACAAAATCAGATACTGCCAACACAGCTAGCTGGAATTTTGTAAATAATTATATGTCATTGGTGAATATCGAAATGATTTATACAAAATGCTTGTGTTACAAATGTATTAGAAATGTATGTCATTTGTATATCAATCTGCTCAGTACAGATGTTTGTGTTGAAAATGTATTTGTAAAAGTGCTGTGTTCAAAATGTATCCACAGTGTGCCCTACTGGAAGAAAACAGAAATGTACATGCACTATAGTGACTGTTTAAATGTATATATTTTAGCAGTGGAAACTGGGATATAAGAGGTTAACCTCAGTCAAGTAAACCTTAGAAAAATATTTGAAATTAAACTACTTTATAGGACGCAATAGAGAGTCTACCTATCAAGTTTTCAATGCAGCTACAGATACCAAATCTGTGCTAGGAAGCTTTCTGTAGTGTCCTTGGAGTGAACTAATTGCTACTTCGAAGCATGAAGGAATACAATTGTTTTATGACTTCCAGCATCTGCCAAAGATCTGAAGGAAAGCCCTTGTCTGTATATTTTTACAGGTACATGCTAAATGCTGCCGGCTTCTAGCAATGGGGGTTTGGCCTGGGAACAAGAAGTCAGATGACCAGAAATTATGTCATTCTGTAAGCTATGCCAGCAGTAATATTTTAGATATTAATCTGAGAAGTCTCTTAGTGAGACAGTGGATTCTTTATTCTGTCTTGGACCTGACAACAAGAACCATTCACCACATCTGCCTTGCTCTATTAGTAAGTTACTAGAGTATAGTACTTCTCTTAGATACAGTCAGGAAAATAGTAAAGCTTAGTATAAATGTTTTTTCTTTATTTGTATAAGACTGCCCTGCAATGTTGTTTTACATATTTCCTATGATTTTGAACTCTGATGTCACTGTAACTATATATTTAGTATTGTCTTGTTTTTTTATTTATTATGAAATATATTTAAACCTTTCATTGTGTGATATAAATAGCAGAAGGGAATTAAGAAAAGTGGACATGATAGGTGAGGTTGAGAAGCATGATAAGCCATATAGTGTGCATATTTTCTCTGGTAAATAGTGTACTGGGTAGGCTGACATAGGACAGAAGTTAAAATAAGAGTACTGCAATATAATGGACTAGCAATTACAAGGAAGGCCTAGTCAAGAGGAGGAAGTGTTGTGGTCACACAAGTCTCAGTCTCTTTAGCAGACAGTCACTGTAGTTTCCTAAGATAATGTCAGAAAAAGGAGTTGGGTGTTAAGAAAATGAAGAAGGTGAGAATAAAGTGGTAGACTAGAGTGACAGGAAAATGAGCCTTAGATGGTTTTGTTTGCTAGCAGAGAAAAGAGGAGTGGTATAGAAAAGAAAAACAGGAAGGGAGTACGAAATTAAGGAAACAACTAACAACAGTCAGCCAGCACAACAGACAATAAATGACTTCTTTAGACAGCTAAACAAAATGACTGGATAACTGTTAAATGCCTTAGGAAAGCAGTTCAAAGCTATGCCATGGATTAAAAATAAAACTAGAATGTAAAAAAGGATCTCAGGAGAGGTACCTGGATCTATTAGTAAGTAAAAACAGAGATACAATAATGTAAACTATATACAGCATTTACCACACAAACACAGGTTACTTGGAAGAACAAGGACAGGCAGGTGGATCCAAAGAAAATGGAAAAAAAGAATATATTTTTTATTATCTGTCTGTCTGTCTGTCTGTCTGTCTCTCTCTCTCTCTCTCTCTCTCTCTCTCTCTCACTCTCACTGTCTTTCCTTTAGCTAACCAACAACATCCTGTTTAGTATACTAACTGCACAAGCATGCAGTCTAACCTAATTTTTTTTCTATAAATATCATCTGTCTTAACACATCACGTCTCTGTAAACCATACCATATTGCAAATTCACATTTTCTGTTAACCAAAACATCTACCTCACAAAGATTAATTGTTTAGACTAACAGATTACAAGTATAACTTCCTGTTTTCCTCCTCTGGATTTAACCAATCTTCCTGCACCTGTTTTGTATTGTGAGTTGCTTTCTCACCAAGTATCAGAGCAGTCTGTGAGCTGTTATCTTTGCTGCTAAATGAACACGAGCTGTAGTGGAACATGCAGAAGTTTTAGTTTTATAGCAGGTCATGACCTGGACTTCTAAAGTTTAAGGCTCACACCCTCACACACACACACACACACACACACACACACACACACACACACACACACACACACTGTGTACATACACACATACATACACTGAGTCTGTTTTAAGGTGTAGTTGTCTTATTAAGCATACACACACACACACACACACACACACACACACACACACACACACACACACACACACACACACACACACACACACACAGTCTGTTTTAAGGTGTAGTTGTCTTACTAAGCATCCAAACTGCACAATTTTTTCCACACTGACATTTTTCAAGTGTCATTTTCTAGCCAATGAGAAAGAAATTATGTACTTGCCTTAGGCACAAGTGGATATTTAAGCACTGTATCTTACATCAGTAATTTAATAACCCCCAAATAAAGGGCTCCTGCTAGCCAAAAAGCTAGAATAACTGCAGAACTTTTGTTAGTCCAATAAAAGCTTTTGCATCATGTCTGTGTTTCAGTGCTTTTGTGTTTTCTGTTAGTGGACCAACATGGCTTTTCTTAATTTTTTCTTCTCTAAGAGAGGAAACCATATCCCAGCTGAATAGTTCAAACTTTGCATTAGCAAGCATTTAAACTAGCCATTTGAAAGGTAAAAGAAAGTATCCGGAAGAGACTTGGCTACATCCTGAAAATATTGCTGTGCCTAGTGGTCTGAATTGTATAAGGATATAGCTTCTAAAATGGGAAAAAATATTCTGCAAATGAAAAAATGCATAAAACAAAAAGGAGTGTAACAAGATTAAATGAAAAGTAATGAGTCCCAGTGTAAATTTTAGGTAGAATGCTGACTGAATTAGTATCTTAGATGGAAGAAAGTAAAGTTGTGTAAGTTAGCTTCCCACAACAGTAGATGTTTGAATGATCACTGCTGCCTTAGCTATGTAGGATATATCCTGTGCAGGATGTAACAACCAGACAGCTTCCAAAGCAGTTCCTAATTGTCCCAGATGACTAATGATTTAAGTGGAATCAAACCCTACCCTAAAAGGCGCTGCTAGTTATCAGCTCTTAGCCTTAATCCTCTATGATGACTGCCTGGCAAAAGGTGTGCTGACAGACCACACACCATTGCAGAGGATATTTATAATAATAATTGCATCATTTGACCACAGTAGATACACAGTTCCTTTTTATCGGGTTAAGTGAATTGGTCAGAATATAGCAGTGGGCAAATAAGGACCATGACAATCACATACATACATGCATACATACATATATACATACAGATGTTTCAAGCACAGGCATTAAAGCCCTTCTAGCTTGCCAATATGCCAAAAACACTTGTTCCCATAATAAATGTCCAGGCTGTTCTTAAAAATATCTAAACTAGTACTTGCTTTAATGTAATTTGGTAGTCTGTTCCAAGCATCAGCTACTCTGTCAGAGAACCAGTTAGTACACTTCTCTTTCCTATAGAATCTTTTACATAGGTTATTTCATTCCCTCCAGTAGAGCTCTTTTGAATGTGTACCTTTAACTCCTAGTGGGCGTGGCTTCAGCATTTAAAAATTGAAGTTATCACCTAACATTTTTAACAAATACCCATTGACAGAGGTCCTATATCAATACAATTGTGTTTGCTATCATGTATGCTTCAAGATAAAAATTTCCAATACCTTGTATGTAGCATGGTTTTGGAATTATTAATGCAAATATGAATAGGCAATATTTGACGCCTAGAGGAGCAGTAGGAGGTAACTGCAGAAACGCCTGGAGAAGTCACTCGGCTGTAATGAGATTATCTGATGATTCTCTATTTATTTATTTTATTTTACATTTGTTGACCGGGCTAGTCCAACTGGATATATTTCCATTTTCAGCAGAGGCCCGGGGAGAAAAGCTCCACATATAGACAAAAGGAGATACATCATGAGGACAAATGACATAATACACATTGTTACCTATATCTAAAAACAGGAAAAAACAAGTGAAAGAACATGGAAAAGGAAATGTAGTAAGTTAACCGAAAGAACAGCACTTAACTTTCTAGCAAATCTAAGTAACACAATGATGAACATTCTAACATGTTTTAATACCAAGGAGGAAGTATAAGATTAAAGAAAGAGAAGCAACAATAGAGAGAGAGCAGATATAAATAGACATAAGGTAGTTAGAGAGAGATTAAGGGCCATAAAGATGACGATGACAAGGAGCAGTCTGTAATGGTAAAAAGAGAAAGGTAAGGGAGGAAGCAGAAGGAGCAGACGAGTAGGAAGAGAAACGAGAATAATAGATGGAAATTATTTTAGTCAGGATTAGAGCAGGGACACATCCAGTGGCTTTTAAGGTAACTTCTGAGTTTTTGTTTAAACAAAACAGTGGAAGCAATAGAAGTAAGTTCAGAAGGAAGTTGATTCCAGTGTTTTCCAATGGTATTTGAAAAAAGGGAATCACCTGCTAGGTTTTTAGATTTGGTTAAGGTAACTAGCAGTTTGCTAGATGAGCGGAGGGAGTTTAGATTGGAGTAGGGGATGCAGAGGTTGGAGAGTATAGGTGTGTTGTGAGGTTGGTAAAATGCTCTATGAACAAATGTGAGTTGGGAAAGAAGTAACATGTTTGATAGTTCAAGCCAGTTTAGTTGCTGCAGATTCAGACAGTGGTGTGTTCTGAAAGGTTTACCAGTAACAAATCTAGCTATATTATTGTACGTGGTAGATAGTTTAGAGAGAATATTTTTTTGAGGTTAGTATAAATAGGTGAAGCATAGAGAAGAGTAGAAATTAGATGAGAGTGGGCAAGGGTAGCTTTGGCTGAAGAGGTTAAGAAAGTTTTAATTCTATAGAGAGAGCCGAGTTTTCTGTTTACAGATTTAATGGTATTATTGATATGACAATCAAAGGTGAGGTTGTTGTCAATCGTGACACCTAGTAGTTTGGTTGTAGGGTCAGGTGATATAGTAGTTCCATTGCTAGATAGGATAGTAAAGTCTAGTGTAGGGGATCTGGTAGTGGGCTTAAAGAGTAAGAGTTTGGTTTTTTTAGCATTTAGAAGTAGGCATCGTTTTGAGAACCAGGTTTCAACTTTGGAGAAAACAGCTTGAGTGTTAATTTGTAGTTCAGGGATGGATTTAGCAGAGCAAATTAATGTGGAGTCATCAGCATATTGTATACAAGTGGCCTGGGGAATCGCTGCTTGTAAGTCATTTATAAAGAGGGAGAAAAGAAGTGGTCCAAGAATAGATCCTTGGGGGACCCCAAGTGAGATAGGGAGAAGGGATGAGAGTTTGTTATCCCAAAGAACGGCTTGTTTCCTGTTTGTAAGATAGGAATTAAACCAGTGGACAGCCTTAGATTCTAAGGAGAGAGATTCAAGAATTTTCAGGAGAATGGAGTGGTTAACCATATCAAAGGCCTTAGACAGGTCAATAAAGAGAGCTGAAGACAGGATGCTGTTATTACGATTCTTATTAATATGGTCTGTAAAAGTGAGGAGAGCGGTGGTTGTGCTGTGAGAAGGCCTAAATCCATGTTGACAGTTAGTGAGAATGTTGTACTTTATTAAGTGGTCCATTAACTGATGATGAACACATTTTTCCATGATCTTTGCTAGTGGGGACAAGAGAGCTATGGGCCTATAATTAGAGAGTTCATAGGAGTTACCTCCTTTGTGCAAGGGTATGATGTGAGAGATTTTCCAAATGTCAGGTATGGTTTCTTCATTTATGGTTCTGTTAATGAGAATAGATATGGGATAGGCAATTTCAGAGGCTGCTTTTTGAAGGAATTCAGATGGGAGTTGGTCAGCCGAGGGGGTGCAGGGTTTAAGTTTGTGGATACATTTTTGTATAAAGGCAGTGGAGATGGGTTGTAGCCTAAAGATTGGTAGTCTGGAGGATGCAGGGTCGGGATACTAGTATAGTCACTAGAGAGGTGAGAGGCCAAAGAATTAATAGTATCAATAAAGAAAGAGTTAAAAGTATTGGCAGTATCAAGGGAAGAATTCTTTTCAGATCCGTAGGGATGAAGTGGTAGTCTGTCCAGGGTGTAGAAGCCTGTTTAGGGTTGACCAGAATTTTTGAGGGTTATTGTGATTAGCTTGCTGGAGATTGCTATAATAACTTCTTTTATCAGAGAAGATAGCTTTTTTAGTACTGTTTCTTAGGTATCTAAAGGTCTGTTGGTCTGCAGGAGATTTGCTAGCTCGCCATTTTATCCAAGCTTTGTTTCTAAGTAGCATTTTTGTCTTGTATCTTTAGATAACCAGGGGGCAGGTTTAGATTTAATTCGGATAGTGCGTGATGGGGCATGATTATCTAGAATAGTTAGGAATGTAGTATTAAAGTATTGTACAGCTTCTTCAAGAGGAAGTGTCTTTAGTTGGTTCCAATTGCAAGCACTTAGTTCAGTTCTAAATTGTATAGGGTTGAAACATTTGAGATTACGTAGGATCCTGTAGGTAGGTGTGTTGTTAGAGGCATTTCTTTGTCTAGTAATATAGGTTAGATTGTGATCGCTAAAGTCATCAGGTAGTACTCCAGACTGATATTTAATAAAAGGTTTATTAATGAGAATCCAGTCTAGAATGCTTTCTTTGTTGTTAGTTTTATTGGTCCTAGTGGAGGCGTTTATTATTTGAGTAAAGTCTCTAGTAAAGTCTCTAGTACTTTTTGATAACCCCAAACATTCCCAGAGGTAGTTGTCCCTAAATGCCCTATATACCCGAATAAGATCTCCTCTTAAATATTTGTAAGAGACACTGCACAAGTTCAGATATTTTAGTCTTTCATAATAACTTAGATTTTCACATCCATGGATGCTCTTAGTATATTTCCACTGTACTCTTTCCAGTTTATTCATGCTTGTTTTCCTATAGGGTTTCCATATTGTTATTCCATACTCAAGTTTGGTTCTAATGTAACTAACAATGACTTCATTATGTTTGATTTTCTAGACTTTATAAATCTTTTTATACAACCTATAGTTCTATAACTATCATTAGCCAATTGGTTGATATGATTAGAAAAACTCATAGCTGAATCTACCCATATACCCAGGTCCTTAAATGAGTCTACAGTTTCAATCACTGTGTGCTGTATTAAATATTCACCTTTCAGTTTATGTCTCCCAAATCTCATATGCTTAATTTTGGATGTATTTATCAGCATACTATTCTCCTGTGCCCAAATGGTCAATTTAGTCAAATTATTTTGCAGACATGCCTGATCTGTAACACTTGTAATCAGTTTATTCATTTTCAGGTCGTCAGCATATAGACTGTAGAATACCTAAGATAAAAAAGTGAGGTCTGAAAGATACAATTTAAACAAGTAAGAGCCTAGTACAGAGCCCTGTGGGGCACCGTGACTGTAACCAAGAATTTCACATGTCCAGTTGGTGTGTGATACTTGCCATGTCCTATTTGTAAGCCATGCAGCTATCCATCTTATCAACAATACATCAATGCCTAGTTGTACTCATTTATTGATCAGTGTTTTGTGCATGACCCTGTCACATGCTGAAGTTAAATCTATATAAATCACATCACAGCACAATTTTTCATTCATAGCTGTTATTATATTGTTATAGAACATCATGTTGCAGGTGGTAATAGATCTATTTTCAACATATGCATGCTGATATATGGTTTCAAGTCCCAAGCTATCCAGTTCTGACAATAACTTATCCAGTATTACCTTCTCCATTATTTTTCCACAACATGAAAGTAGACTTAAGGGTCTATATGATTCTAGATTTGTCCTACTCCCCTTTCCCTTAAAGACAGGCTTAATAAGTATATGTCTCCAGTCTTGAGGAATCTCCCCATATTTATATTTTCTAGTGAATAATAGATGTAATGGCAGTGTAAGTTCTTGCTTAAGTGTTCTCAGGTCATTGTTGCTTATTCCGTCTTCTCCACATGCTTTGTTTGGATCGAGTTTGCACGGTTCTTTTTCAATATAATCTAATTTGATTCCAGTTTCAGGGGTTACCCGGATGTCAGTAGGACAACTTACCACCCCTTTTGTGGAGCCAAACTGTTTTGCATAAGATTCTGTAAATATATCTATAATCTGTTGTGTCTGAGAATACATTTTAGAATCTGCACACAGTTTATCAATTTGTGTATCTTTACTCCTTCCACATCTTATGTATCTATAAAAAGGTTTCCTATTATGCTCAATATCTTTATGTAATTATTCTTTAAAATTTTCTTGATCTTGTCTAACACTATGCTTAATCTGTTTGTCCGGCTCATTTATTTCAGTTTTCAAAGTTGTAGTTTGACCTCTCTTCCATTTCTTATATTTGTTGTCTGTCACCTTAATCAGGCATCTTGTTCTTATGGAAATATACCCCCTGATGTTGCATGCCTAGATCCTGATATAAATTTTTTTTTTACTTTTTGCACTCAAACAATTTCTCTTTCAAAACTTTCCACATTTCATCTGCCGTTTTTCCACTGAACACCTCACTCCAGTTAAGTTTTATATAGTAACTGTTTTGCTTCCCTATAATCTGTAATTAACCTTCTGTGCATTGGCTTAGATTTCAGTTTGGCAGAATTATCTAGCAACAAATTAACCTTTATGACCCCATGATCACTGCATATCAATGGTGGTAAAACTTGACTTGAAGTTACAGTAATTTTTTTGA
This sequence comes from Protopterus annectens, assembly GCF_019279795.1. Lineage (NCBI taxonomy): Eukaryota > Metazoa > Chordata > Ceratodontiformes > Protopteridae > Protopterus > Protopterus annectens. The sequence goes on along the minus strand of NC_056744.1, from coordinate 1,128,448,767 downwards.
GAACACAAACAATATCTTGTATATTCTGCCCCCTGGTAGGTTTTTTACAATCTGAAGCATTTGTTGTTCCTGAATATACTCTGTGACTAATTTCTTTATTAACATTGTTGAATCAATATTATTCAAGTCTGTTTCTGGTAAATTTAAGTCCCCAGCTAATATTATTCTTCCCTCCTGTGTTTCATGTAAGAAATGTATAATTCCTTTAGGTCATCTGCACTTGACTTTAGTGGTCTGTACACTCTACCAATTGTTATATGTTCCAGGGTTGTCTTTATTATCACATTTACACAGTCTATAGTATTGGTGTTATCATTGAACATGTAATAATCACAAGTCTCATAGCTATCTTTAATCCCTATCATAACACCTCCACCTGATTTTTTGTTAGAATGTCTGTTACAGTAAAAACATTTATACCCTGACAGAACTGGTTTCCAGTCATTGTTCTTTAAGCATGTTTCACAAACTATAACAACATCAATATTGTGGGAACGTAGCAAATTTTCTAATAAAAAAAAACTTTATGCATCTTACCAAGTTCGCAGATGACTGCAAACTGGGCGCCATAATCGACTCTCCAGCCGACACAAGCATCCTCCAAAAGGGCCTCATAGAAACAGACAACTGGTGCCAGAGCCATGGCCTCAAGCTAAATGCCAAAAAGTGTATAGTCATCCCCTTTGGCAAAAACAAAGTGCCCACAAATTACCACATAGGTGGTAATCCATTAAGTACAGAAGAAGTAATTAGGGACCTGGGGACCCAAGTTGATAGCAATCTCTCATTTGACAACCACGTGGCCAAAGTGGTTAGAAAAACATTTTATATAGCCCACCTAATCATGAAGGGATTCACATCTAGATCAGGGGAGGTCATCGTGCCTCTTTACTCATCCCTCATCAGGCCCATAATTGAGTACAATGCCCCTTTTGGGATGTACCTTACCAGACACCTGCAGCAACTGGAAAGACCCCAAAAGTACCTCACCAAGAGGATCAAAGGGCTCAAACAGATGCCATATGCTGCCCAGTTAAAGAAATTCCAGCTCTACTCAGTGGCATACCGCCTGTTCAGAGGCGATCTGTGCCTGACGTATAAAGCCATGTCCAACCCGGAATTAATGGACATGCTGCACCTCAGAAAATCCAAATCCCATTGAGCTACGCGCTCGAGAGACTTGAACCTCAGCACTGAAATAAATAGGACATGCTGGAGGGACAGATTCATAACCCAGAGGCTCCCTTCACTCTGGAATAAAATCCCAGTCCAGGTTAGGCAGAGTCCCTCATTGACTCTCTTCAAGAGGAATCTTGATGAGTGGATGGGAGATCGTAGGTTTACCCCGGGTATCACTTCTGTGTCACTGTTAGACAGAGGCACAGTATACTAACCTCAAAAAAGGGCATAGCAAAATAAATTTAAAATGGGTGGCGAAAGCCAAACACATTCTGGCTAGGCTTATAAATGCCCTAGGGCAGATAGCCTAGTATGAACCTATGAACCTATAATTAATGCTCCTAGCATTAACAACCATCAGAGATGCATCAAATGTTGCTATCTGTGAACTGTTACATTTTTGTCCTGGCAAAAATCCTGGCTAGTGTTTGTCAAATATTGCAAAATATCTGCTGCAAAAATTCTCTTCCCTGATCTAGACAAATGCATACCATCCTGTCTAAACACGTGTGCCCAAAAGAAGACTTGGTTGCTCTACAAATTTGCATTTTTTAAAACGGGACATTTTTTCCATGTAGGTATTTATCCAAAAAATCTTTTCATTCACAGTGACCTGACTATCCTCTCTGTAGGTGATTTGTGAAAAATATGTCCTAACACCAGTACAAGCTATACTATCTAGGAGGGCTGTCAGTTCACGACTAACAGTCAGAGAATCTTTGTCGGTGACATAATTTGTACCAACATGAATAAAAATAGATCCATACTTCCTCACATTAAGGCATTCCAGGGCTTGTTTCACATCTCCTATTTTTGCTCCTGGCAAGCATAACACTACTTGATGTTCATTATCATCTCTGCAAATATAAGTATCAGTTCCTATAATAACTGAATCTCCAATTACAGGAATATGTTTGCTGACCATCTCTGAAGAATCTTCAGCTTCTAATACAGTCATTGCTCTATCAATTGTAACGAAGGATAGATCTTCATCACTATTAGTCTTATTAATTCCACTGTTTTCATTGCGTATTAAATTCTCATACAGCTGGCATTGTAAATCCACAGCTGCAGCCATGTAGTCAACATCTGTCTTTCTCTTCTTTCTTCTTACAGTTGTTGTTGTTTGTCTTTCGGCTTTTCCCGGTTAGGGGTCGCCACAGTGGAATTCCGGTTCGCTAATGATTGGCAGTAGAATTTCACAAATGCCAAGGTGCCAGCTCGACGTTCAACCTTCAACAAAGGCACGCTCATTTACGCATGTCTTTTGAATGCCCACCCAACCACGGGGAGGACATGCAGACTCCACACAGATGGCACTCCCTGCACTCCAGCCGAGAATCGAACGGGAGAACTTCTTGCTGTGAGGCAACAATACTACCGCTGCACCACCATGGATTTTGGTTTCCAAAGTGCAATGTTACATCACTATGCAGTAAATGTTTCTTTTGGGCTGTCCTTACATTATCTTCCATGGCATGCATTCCTGTGCATGTTAAAATGCTGTAATTATGGCGTTATGAGTAAGGTGGTGTACTGTCAGTAAACTACAACAAAACGTCTATTAACCCATCACTGGAATTGGAGTTGGCTAAACAAGGTCCTATAGGTTATGTCTGCAAATGTATGCTTGCACCTTGTGAGCTAGGCCCCATCTAGTTAACAAATTGGAAATACTAAAAGAAAAAAAAAGTTACTTTTTATTTACCTTCTGTTGACTGCAGTCATTTTCCAGGAAGAGCTTAGGAGTCCTTTCCAGCTGTACCACTGCACTGTGTTAACCTTAAGTACCTACAGAGAAAGATTGTGAAACTATGTTTTTTCTCTGTTGGGTTTGCCATTCTCAAAGGAGAAGACTGAAATGTCAATACCCATGATATTGCCCTCAGCAAGTTAGTGGCAACATGTGAGTAGGATCTGGTTTTATTCTACAGCTATTTCAGGCCTATTTATTTATTTTTTCCTTAACTTGCTCCAAAACAGATGCAGCTGTTCTGTGAAGTCATTCTGGTGTGAGCATGCTTACGAACACTATGAACAGAAAAGACAAGTCATTTATCTCCTTACTTTCCCCATGCTGCCTTTTTGTTTCCTGGGTGCATTCCAGAATGGGGATTGATAATTTGTTAGGGACCTTTGCTACTATGAGCACACAGGTTGCAATGCATCATTTTAGCCAGTGCTTCTTTTCCACTTATAACACTAGTACTTAATTACTGTTAATTATACTTGTAGTGATGGATTTTAGGTCTGGGTCATCATAACTGAAAGTAATTGATAATTATATGATAAAATCATAATTGTTCAGATGGTATATTATACTTATTTTGCAATGTTTTTTGTTTACTGCATGAAAAAAGGTTATGCACTATAGTTGTTGTTGTTATCTTTCGGCTTTTAGGGGTAGCCACAGCGGAACTCTGGTCCGTTAATGATTGGCAGTAGATTTTCATGAACGCCGAGGTGCCAGCTCGATGTTCAAACTTCAACAAAGGCACGCCCATTTACGCATGTCTTTCGAACACCCACCCAACCGCGGGGAGGACATGCAGACTCCACACAGAAGGCACTCCCTGCACTCCAGCCGAGAATCAAACGGGAGAACCTCTTACTGTGAGGCAACAATGCTACCGCTGCACCAACTTCTGATAAACATGCTTCTTTGCATAAGCAAGAAAAGGAATGGAAAGCAGATGAAAAGTTCTGATCAAAAGAGTGCAAGGTTTTGAA